>NW_023270702.1:13578165-13625697 GCF_011800145.1 Mirounga leonina
TTTTTTTTATAGAACTCCAGTGCAGGTGTCTGAGCAGGGAGCCAAATCATGGATTAAACAGAAGAACAAAAGGCACTATTGTGTGGAACAGAGGCTTGATTCTAGTGGAGAACAAAACAAAACCCCATTTTTGGAGCTAGACTATGATACCAAATGTAAAAAGCCTGATTTATTTCTCACCTAATCAATTTTTTTTTAATTATATACTATCAGAATATATCCACCCCACTTCATTTTCAAATTGCTTTTTACATAAATTTTCATAGTGTTTTCTTATTATTTTGCTAGCTGGTAATAATTGTTCAAAATAATTGCTCCTATTTCTTACCAGTTTCCTCTTTATACAACCATCCCCTAGAGGAATGAGTTTCTCTGTATGTTTCAATGTATATAGAAATGCTAATTATATTATATTTATTGTATTGTAGTGTGTTATATTACATTTTATTTATTATATTAATTTCCTGGCTCATTTGACAACCGGCTTGACCATGTGACTTACTTTGGTCACTTGAATATGAAAAGATATAATGTGTGACAAACAGTTTTAAGAGCTAGTATGAGATCACAACACTTTTTAATTCCATAGCTATGAAACTAGCAAGTTTCAGAACAAAAGGGATTTAAAATTGATAAACACACTTAGCCATGAGGAATTTAACCAAACAACAGTGGTTCTTTGCTATTGTAAACTACTGAGATTTGGTATTATTTGTTGCTACAGCATAACTTATTTTCAGTTGATTAATATCTGCTTTGTCCATAGTTTACTTTTTAATTTGTTCCTTCTAGCTTGGTCACATTTTATTAAACATCAAATGAGAAATTCAACTGTTTCATTATTTTCTTAAAAAAACTGATTTTGCTTTTTCAGATCTCTATTTTATCTTTGTTTTCTATTTTTTTTGACAGACATTATCATTGTTAATAGAAGGTACCTTTATTTTATCATCGCTTTCTTCTACTTTCTTTGGGTTTATTCTGTACTTCTTTCAGACCTCTAAAATGGGTCATTAGCTTATTTAGTTTTAACATTTCTGTTCTCTAATATATAGTTTTTAAGCTATAAACTCCCCTCTTATTACTATTTTGCTTTAAGCCTACAGGTTTTAATGTATAATTTTGTTTTGTTTTGTTTTAATGTCTTTTTGAAACTAGAGGTAGTTAGAAATATGTTTTTAAAATTCAAAGCAGATGGTTGTTTTCTTTGCTTATATTGTCATTATTGACTTTGAATTTAATTGTATTGCAAGCAGAGTAAGTGTTCTGTGTGATAATGATTTTTTAACATTCCTAGACTGTTTTTAGTGCCATGTTTATAGTGAGTTTTTATAAATGGCCCATGTGTGCTACAACATAATTTGTATTTTCTCATTGTTAGGTGTAAGGTTCTGCAAATGTCCAACAAATCATACTTACTTGTTTCATTATACAGATGCTTCTTACTTTCCTAATTTTTTTACCTGATTTTTCATTAATTGAAAAGATCCTGTTAAAATTTTCTATTAAAATGGTGAATTTGTCCATTTCTCCCTGTTTTGCACATTATTCTGTATAAGATAAGGCAATTCTATTAAGAAATAAAAGTTTAAAATAGTTTTATTTTCTTACTGAGTTGAATCTTTAATCATGTCCTTAATGCTGCTTTTTCTTAATGTTATTTTATATAACTTTAACAGTGTCAATACCAACTTTATTTTTGTTAGCATTTTCCTGTATGTATTCTTCCATTTTTTTCTTTCAGTGTTTTCTTTTACTTATTTTAGGAACATCTCATAAAACATCATACCCCTAATTTTTAAAATCCCAATTTGGAAATATTTTGCTTTTAAATGAAAATTTATCAAGGATTAATTGTTCATTGAAATCTGCTTCTGCTTTTTCCTATTATTCCATTTCATTGTGTTTCCATTGACTTTCTGGCTTTGACCAAAAATTTTAGGTATGTTTTGTACATTTGTACCTTTCACTCTATTCTTTCTATGGAATTGTATCTACTTCTATTTCTTTGAAAACTGAACTTTATATTTATATAGGTTATTATTTGGAAGTTACATTTACTGAAGTATAGAATATATATTTTAATATAATTCCAAAAAAATATAAGGACCTTGGAGCTTTCTAACATATTTTCATTCCTTATGAAATTCCATGCCCTTTTGGTTTTGAGTTTTTTTAATCTTTAACAACCAAAAAAAAGAATTAGGATCATTATTACTTACATAGAGAAAGTTTAGTTAGATTCACCTTTATTAATTTTTTCTCACTACGGATATCATTTTCCTTCTTCCCACAGTATATTTTTTTATTACTACCTTTAGTTTAGGTCTATTTTTGGTAGCTCATTTTTCTTTACCTGAAAGTGTTTTATTTCATTCACATTCTTGAAAGGTATTTTTGTTTTTTTGTGGGGGTGGGAGGTTGGTGGGTTCAGAATTCTAAATTTTAAATATTTTAACCTCCCAGCATTTTAAATATCCTACTTCAATTTTTTTAACTTTCTTTTTTTAAAATTAAGAAGTCTGCTTAAAGATTAATTACTGTTCTTTTAAAGGAGTTTTCTTTCCCTGTCTTTAAGAAATTCTTTTAGCTGTTGGTGTGCCCGGTTTTATTTTTGAATCATCTGCATTTCTTTTAATTGTTGGATACATACTGTGTTTCTTGTACCTGTGAATTTAGGTCTTTCATCAGTTCTGAATAATTTTTTCTTTATCTTTTAGATACTTCTTTCAATCAAGTCTCTCCCTAGATGTACATTAGAACTTTCTGTCTGTACTTTTAAACCTTTTTTTTTTTTTAAATCTTTCTTTGTCTCTCTAAGTCCTCTCTGAGTAGATTCATTATAATTTTCTTCCAATTGAATTATTTTCTTTCAGCTATATCTCCTGTGCTCTTTAATCCATATTTTGAGTCATTTTCAATGGTTATATTTTACTTAAAAGCCTTCTATTTTTCTCTTTTTCAAATATGCCTATTAATTACTCATCTTTGTAATTCTGATTTTCTCTTCTTTAAACATCCACTTATAGGAATATATATATATATATACACACACACACACACATTTAGATAACTTTCATATCAAAAGTACTGACTAGTCTTAAATATGTTTTTTGTTAACCTACTTCTCATTCATGACATTTTGCTTGATGGTATATTAACTGATTCTTGATATTTAACTCAACAATCACAAACTCCGAAAATCTGGAGGCTTAAGTTGATGAGACTGCCTTCCATGGGAGATTTGCTCTTGCTTCTCTGTGACAGAGTCCAATATATTTGATATGTAGTTTCTCTGCTTATTACTAGCAATGCCTTTATTTATTTTTTTAAGATTTTCTTTATTTGACAGAGAGACAGCGAGAGAGGGAACACAAGCAGGGGGAGTGGGAGAGGGAGAAGCAGGCATTCCGCTGAGCAGGGAGCCCGATGCGGGGCTCGATCCCAGGACCCTGGGATCATGACCTGAGCCGAAGGCAGATGCTTAATGACTGAGCCACCCAGGTGACCCACTAGCAATGCCTTTAGAGCAACCCTCCCTTTTATATGTCATTGCTCAATATTCTGTGAGATCATTTCTTACTGGACCCGTGGAGATTTTTCATCTTTCCTGTGAGCCTAAAAATACAAGGACAGTTTTATGCATAATTTGTAGCACAAGGATCGCTTTGAGTATCTAGCCCCCAATGATGTATTTTCTACCTTCAAAGTTCCCTTTTAGTCAAGGAGTTGATGCATTGAAATTTTGAAAGCTGTTTAAGTTCACCTACATAGTGTTAAAATTAACTGATATTTCTTTTTTTAAAAAGATTTTATTTATGTATTTGAGAGAGAAACAGTGAGAACAAGTGGGGGGAGGAGCAGAGAGAGAGGAGCCAGCAGGCTCTCCTGCTCAGTGGGGATCCTGATGTGGGACTAGATCCCAGGACCCTGAGATGATGACCTGAACTAAAGTCAGATCTTAACCCACTGAGCCACCCAGGCACCCCAAAATTAATTGATATTTCAATTAGCAGATATTTATGTGTATATTTTCATCAAAGTTATGTGGCAAATTTATTAAATAAGATATCATGGTGGTATGGGTAGGGATAAAAACTTAAGAATACTAGTTCTTTCTTTACAACTGTACTGTATTATACAATTTAAATTATGAGCCCATGAAGTTAAGAACTTTCTCTTCTTTTATTTAGTATATAAACCTGATTTAAATTGATTATATTTGTTTTCATGAAATAAGGTACTGAATTAATAGCTAATGCTTTGGAGAGTATTTATGTAATAGAGAAGCCTGCCATCATAAATCACTTTGGTGAATACAACAGTTTTTTATTGAAAGTCATCAGAGTCAGCACAAAAATCAATTCAAATCAAATCAAAGTATAGCTGCACACATTTTAAGATTTTAATGGAATTAATATATTAGACTTTTATTTTTATTTATTTTTAAAGATTTTATTTATTTATTTGACAGAAACAGCGAGAGAGGGAACACAAGCAGGGGGAGTGGGAGAGGGAGAAGCAGACTCCCCGCTGAGCTGGGAGCCCAATGCGGGGCTCAATCCCAGGACCCTGGGATCATGACACAAGCCGAAGGCAGATGCTTAACGACTGAACCATCCAGGCACCCCTAGACTTACTTTTAACATTTAATCCAAATCTTTAGTGTGTATATAAAGTTTTTTGTTTCATTTCTATTTATATTTTTACCAAAAATATATGTGTTATGGAATATAAATATGATTTGCAATGGTGCCTTCTTAAGGTATAATATTGTATGCATTAATTTTTACACCCAAAAGGTTAAAATTAATTTGCTATTTTAGGGTGTTTTAGAGTTATTTAAAATCAAATAGAAAATGCACATTTTGTCACATAAAACTGAGAGCTGCTCCTGTCATTCAAGGCCAAACAAAAGCTACAATTATTAATTCATTAATAAATAGTCAATTAATTTTTAGCATTCCTTTTTAAACTACTCTGCATCCTATAACTATACATTTCATTGAATCCTGATCCTACAGTGTTTTCATAAAAGTGACAACTAAATATTTATTGCGTTCTATATCTTTTAGCTATTTGTGAAAGTATTGCATTAGGACTCATAATAATATTTCATTCTTAATCTCTGTAATAAGATGAGAAGCTCTACCAAAGTGTTCCCAGAGTAAAAACTATATAGATAAATTATGTTTCTAGCCCAGAAATTAAGCCTACAATGAATCTACCTGATTTTTTAAAAAACAGAATCTTTATTTTAGGTTTTAACGTATCTTTATAGTTTTAAGAAATCCATTTTTCTTCTTTGAAAATTCTGTGCAACCCTAGCAGAAATAAGAAAGGCACCACCTCTTGAATGTAAAAGGAAAAGACCCCTGGCAAAAACAATGTGCCAGGCAATGTACCATATATGTTACCTACGTTAGGGCATTTAATTACATTAAACAACTGTAGGAGGTAAGTGGTAGTATAATGGCCAGTTTGCATAGGAAAGAGATATGACAAATTGCCTCTCTCAATACCTCTTTATCCCCTTATGATAGCTTGAATTTCTATAAATTCACGGTTGAAAATGTGAAGTATAAATTATAAAGATTTCCTCAAGTACACATAGCCTTGTGAGACACGGAAGTTAAAAGTGACCACTTCAAAGTGGCGGCAGCATAGCTCTCTTGAAGCTTTTGAGCAAAGTATTTAAATTTCCTTCTGCAAAAGCTCTATTAAGTGGCTCTAGTGTCCAAACAGTCCCTAGATTGAATGTTGCCAAGCTAGCCACAATGGCTGGCTCCCTCACCAAGCCAGTTTTACAGAGTATCTCGGAGGGCTTTCCTGATAGGTCAAACTAAGCTCTTCAGTTCTTGAACACTTTATGTCACTTAAAACCCTGTAATAAATTACTTTCTTCTTAATTTTTTCCTTAAGTCTTAAACGGATTATGTTTTCTGCAACTATACTCTGGTCTGAATCAGAGAAGGAAAGAGAAGCCAAGAAAGGCAAAGTAACAACATACATAAAGCTAATTATAGAGGCAAAATTTGAATCCAGTCAGTGTGGGCCCAGTGCCCAAAATGTTCACTTATACAGCTTTTGCCAATAAATCAAGTATTTAACAGGCAGATATGTGACATGATATCAGAAAGGGGCACTTTGGGAAATTCAGTGGGAATTTGAATAATATTTATAATGAAATGCAAAATCATATAAAGTATTCCCATATAGCTCCAAGAATATGAAAACATATGAAATGCTTTCCAAAAAGAATGAATGAGTAAACTTAACCCTATTTGAAATCAGTGGTGCCCGATATATGGTTGTTACTCAACTTTATTATGAATTATACTGATTAAAATAGTGACAGCTTATTCAAATCACTGCTTAAAAATAATCCAAAAGAAAACAGGGAAGCAGGAACTAAGAAACAAAACGCAAAGAAAACACATTTTCAAAAGGAGTAAATCTAAATCTAAATCTATCAATAAATATATTAAATGTTAATGGACTAAACATTCCAATTAAAAGTTAGATATTGTTGAGGGGGGCGGAGCAAGATGGCGGAGGAGTAGGAGACCTGGATTTCGTCTGGTCTCAGGAATTCAGCTGGATAGGGATCAAACCATTCTGAATACCTACAAACTCAACAGGAGATTGAAGAAAAGAATAGCAACAACTCTCTGAACAGAAAAGCGACCACTTTCTGGAAGGTAGGATGTGCGGAGAAGTGAATCTGAGGCGATACTGAGGAAGATAGATGGCGGGGGAGGGGGCCTCCATCAGCTGCTTCTGGCAAGTGATAGAGCCACGGAGCACAAAATTGTAACTTTTAGAAGTCGGCTCCGCTGAGGGACAACGCTCCAGTGGCTAAGCGGGGGGTGGAACCCACGTGGGACAGTGTGGTCTCAGGACCCTCGGGGTCATGGAAAGACCATGGGTGCCTGAGTGCAGCAGAGCTCCCAGGTATCGGACGGGGAAGCCGACTACAGAGACGGAGCTGAGGTGCGGGCTCTCAGCTCCGGGTTGCCATAAACTCTGATACACGGCACAGTCGGCCCACTGCTCCTCCAGCAGGGACCCAACGAGTGGCAGATCCGGAGAGACTCCCCTTCCTCCCCCGGGAGGAGCGGTGCGGGAGCGCACTGCAGGGATCTTCTGGGTTTGGAGACTCCACATTGAGTTGTGTGCCAGGACAGAAACGCTTGGTCACAGGCCGGGTGAGCACAGAGTGCTGCCGGAGACTGGGGAGACAGGAGTGACTGACTGCTTTTCTCTGGGGGTGCACTGAGCAGTGGGGCCCCGAGTTCTCGGTTCCTCCGGGGAGGAGATTGGGAGGCGCCATTTTCACTCTCAGCCCCCAAAGCTGTACGGAAAGCTTGCAGGGAACAAAAGGTCCTGAGAGGAAACCCGAGCAGATTACTTAGCCCAGACTGGCAAGGGCGGGGCAGTTCCACCTCCGGCAAAGACATTTGGAAACCACGGCAACAAGCTCCTCCCCCAGAAGATCAGGGAGAACAGCCAGCCAAGACCAAGTTTACCAATCAATGAGACTGGCAGAACTCCCGTGCTAGGGGAATAATGCACATAGAATCCATGGCTTTTTTACCATGATTCTTTAGTCTTTCAAAGTTAATTTTTTTTTAATTTTTTTTTGAATTTTTCTTTTTCCCTTTTTCAACCAACATCTTATCAATCCCTTTTTTAAAAAAACATTTTTATTTTTCATTTTTAGAGTCATATTCTATCCCTTCATAGTACTTACCCATATTTTTGGCTTATATATATAAGTTGTTCTCTCTTTAAAATTTTGAGATAGTTTCTTCTAACAGATCAAAATATACCCTAAATCTCTAGTATATGGTTTTTTCTACTCCCCTGCCTGATCATATTCTCTCCCTTTTTTTTCTTTTTTCTTTTTTTAAATCCTCTTCTTTCTTTTTTCAAGCAACTTCTTATCAATTCCTTTTATAAAATTTTTTATAATTTTCATCTTTACAGTCATATTCCATCCGTTCATCATATGAAACTTTATTTTTGTACATATATAAGTTTTTATTTCTTTAAAATTTTGGGAGGCACTTTCTTCTAACAGACCAAAATACACCCAAAATCTAGTGAGTGGAAATGATCTATGCACCAGCCTGATCATATTTAATCATATTCTGTTTTTTTGTTGTTGTTGTTTTGTTCTGTATTTTTGTTTTTATTTTTTTTTTCTTTTTATTTTTTCTTTCTTTCCCTTTTTTTCCCCCCGGCTTCAGGATTTTTCTGATTTGTTTAGAGTATATTTTCTGGGGATGTTGTTACCTGTTAGCATTTTGTTCTCCCATTAATCTATTCTCCTCTGGACAAAATGACAAGAACGAAAAAATCACCTCAACAAAAAGAACAAGAGGTAGTACCGACTGCCAGGGACCTACTCAATACGGACATTAGTACCATGTCAGATCTAAAGTTCAGAATCATGACTTTAAGGACACTAGCTGGGCTTGAAAAAGCATGGAAATTACTAGAGAAACCCTTTCTGGAGAAATAAAAACTAAAATCTAACCAAGTTGAAATCAAAAAGGCTAATACTGAGGTGCAATAAAAAATGGGGGTGCTAACTGCTAGGATAAATGAGGCAGAAGAAAGAATCAGTGATATAGAAGACCAAATGATGGAAAATAAAGAAGCTGAGAAAAAGAGAGATAAACAACTACTGGATCACAAGGGCAGAATTCGAGAGATAAGCGATACCATAAGACGAAACAACATTAGAATAATTGGGATCCCAGAAGAAGAAGAAAGAGAGAGAGAGGCAGAAGGTATATTGGAGCAAATTATAGCAAAAAACTTTCCTAATTTGGGGAAGGAAACAGGCATGAAAATCCAGGAAGCACAGAGAACCCCTCTCAAAATCAATAAAAATAGGTCAACACCCCGACATCTAATAGTAAAACTTATGAGTCTCAGAAACAAAGAGAAAATCCTGAAAGCAGCTTGGGAGAAGAGATATGTAACCTACAATGGTAGAAATATTACATTGGCAACAGACCTAACCACAGAGACCTGGCAGGTCAGAAAGGACTGGCATGATATATTCAGAGCACTAAATGAGAAAAATATGCAGCCAAGAATACTCTATCCACCTAGGCTGTCATTGAGAATAGAAGGATAGATAAAAATCTTCCAGGACAAACAAAAACTAAAGGAATTTGCAAACACAAAACCAGCCTTACAAGAAATTTTGAAAGGGGTCCTCTAAGCAAAGAGAGACCCTAAAAGCAACATAGACCAGAAAGGAACACAGACAATATACTGTAAAAGTCACAGGCAATACAATGGCACTAAATTCATATCTTTCAGTAGTTACCCTGAATGTAAATGGGCTTAATGCCCCAATCAAAAGACACAGGCTATCAGATTGGATTAAAAAAATGAGACCCATTGATATGCTGTCTGCAAGAGACTCATTTTAGACCCAAAGGCACCCCCAGATTGAAAGTGAGGGGGTGGAAAACCATTTACCATGCTAATGGACACCAAAAGAAAGCTGGGGTGGCAATCCTTATATCAGACAAATTAGATTTTAAACCAAAGACTGTAATAAGAGATGAGGAAGGACACTATATCCTACTTAAAGGGTCTATCCAACAAGAAGATCTAACAATTATAAATATCTATGCCCCTAACATGGGAGCAGCCAATTATATAAAGCAATTCATAACAAAAGGAAAGAAACGCATTGACCACAATACAATAATAGTGGGGGACTTTAACACCCCCCTCACTGAAATGGACAGATCATCTAAGCAAAAGATCAACAAGGAAATAAAGACTTTAAATGACACTGGACCAAATGGGTATCACAGACCTATTCAGAACATTCCATTCCAAAGCAATGGAATACACATTCTTCTCTAGTGCCCAAGGAATATTCTCCAGAAACGATCACATCCTAGGGCATCAATCATAAACCGGTACCAACCAGTACCAAAAGATTCCCTGCTTATTTTCAGACCACAGAGCTTTGAAACTAGAACTCAATCACAGGAGGAAAGTTGGAAAGAACTCAAATACATGGAGGCTAAAGAGCATCCTACTAAAGAATGAATGGGTCAACCAGGAAATTAAAGAAGAATTAAAAAAATTCATGGAAACCAATGAAAATGAAAACACAACTGTTCAAAATCTTTGGGATGCAGCAAAGGCAGTCCTAAGAGGAAAGTATGTAGCCATACAAGTCTTTTTCAAGAAACAAGAAAGGTCTCAAGTACACAACCTAACCTTAAACCTAAAGGAGCTGGAGAAAGAACAGCAAATAAGCCTAAACCCAGCAGGAGAAGAGAAATAATAAAGATCAGAGCAGAAACCAATGAAATAGAAACCAAAAGAACAGTAGAACAGATCAACGAAACTAGGACCTGGTTCTTTGAAAGAATTAACAAGATTGATAAACCCCTGACCAGACTTATCAAAAAGAAAAATGACCCAAATCAACAAAATCATGAATGAAAGAGGAGAGATCACAACCAATACCAAAGAAATACAAACAATTATAAGAACATATTATGAGCAACTCTATGCCAGCAAATTAGATAACCTGGAAGAAATGGATGCATTTCTAGAGATGTATCAACTACCAAAACTGAACCAGGAAGAAATAGAAAACCTGACCAGACCTATAACCACTAAGGAAATTGAAGCAGTCATCAAAATTCTCCCAACAAACAAAAGCCCAGGGCCAGATGGCTTCCCAGGGGAATTCTACCAAACATTTGAAGAAGAATTAATACCTATTCTTCTGAAAGTGCTCCAAAAAATAGAAATGGAAGGAAAACTTCCAAACTCGTTTTATGAGGCCACCGTTACCTTGATTCCCAAACCAGACAAAGACCCCATCCAAAAGTAGAATTACAGACCAATATCCTTGATGTATGTGGATGCAAAAATTCTCACCAAAATACTAGCCAATAGGATCCAAATGTACATTAAAAGGATTATTCACCATGACCAAGTGGGATTTATCCCTGGTCTGCAAGGTTGGTTCGACATCCGCAAATCAATCAATGTGATACAATACATTAACAAAAGAAAGAACAAGAATTCTAAGATCCTCTCAATAGATGCAGAGAAATCATTTGACAAAGTACAGCATCCTTTCTTGATCAAAACTCTTCAAAGTATAGGGATAGAGGGTACATACCTCAATATCTTAAAAGCCATCTATGAAAAACCTACAGCGAATATCATTCTCAATGGGGAAAACCTGAGAGGTTTCCCCCTAAGGTCAGGAATGCAGCAGGGATGTCCACTATCACCACTGCTGTTCAACATAGTATTAGAAGTCCGAGCCACAGCAATCAGACAACAAAAAGAAATAAGAGGCATCCAAATTGGCAAAGAAGTCAAACTCTCACTCTTTGCAGATTATATGATACTTTATGTGGAAAACCCAAAAGTTTCCACCCCAAAACTGCTAGAACTCATACAGGAATTCAGTAAATTGGCAGGGTATAAAATCAATGCACAGAAATCAGTGGCATTCCTATACACCAACAACAAGATAGAAGAAAGCGAAATTAAGGAGTCAATCCCATTTACAATTGCTTCCAAAACCGTAAGATACCTAGGAATAAATCTAACCAAAGAGGCAAAGAATCTGTACTCGGAAAACTATAAAATACTCATGAAAGAAATTGAGGAAGACACAAAGAAATGGAAAAACGTTCCATGCTCATGGATTGGAAGAACAAATATTGTGAAGATGTCAATGCTACCTAGAGCAATCTACACATTCAATGCAATCCCCATCAAAATACCATCCACTTTTTTCAAAGAAAGGGAACAAATAATCCTAAAATTTGTATGGAAACAACAAAGACCTCAAATAGCCAGAGGAATGTTGAAAAAGAAAAGCAAGCTGCTGGCATCACAATTCCGGACTTCCAGCTCTATTACAAAGCTGTCATCATCAAGACAGTATGGTACTGGCACAAAAACAGACACATAGATCAATGGAACTGAATAGAGAGCCTAGAAATGGACCCTCAACTCTAGGGTCAACTCATCTTTGACAAAGCAGGAAAGAATGTCCAATGGAAAAAAGACAGTCTCTTCAACAAATGGTGTTGGGAAAATTGGACAGCCATATGCAGAAGAATGAAACTGGACCATTTCCTTACACCACGCACAAAAATAGACTCAAAATGGTTGAAAGACCTCAATGTGAGTCAGGATTCTATCAAAATCCTAAAGGAGAATACAGGCAGCAACCTCTTCGACCTCAGCCGCAGCAGCTTCTTCCTAGAAACATCGTCAAAAGCAAGGGAAGCAAGGACAAAAATGAACTATTGGGACTTCATCAAGATAAAAAGCTTTTTCACAGCAAAAGAAACAGTCAACAAAACCAAAGACAACCAACAGAATGGGAGAAGATATTTACAAATGACATATCAGCTAAAGGGCTAGTATCCAAAATCTATAAAGAACTTATCAAACTCAACACGCAAAGAACAAATGATCCAATCAAGAAATGGGCAGAAGACATGAGCATACATTTTTCCAAAGAAGACATCCCAATGGCCAACAGACACATGAAAAAGTGCTCAACATCGCTCGGCATCAGGGAAATCCATATCAAAACCTAGTGAGATACCGCCTCACACCAGTCAGAATGGCTAAAATTAACAAGTCAGGAAACGACAGATGTTGGCAGGGATGCGGAGAAAGGGGAACCCTCCTACGCTATTGATGGGAATGCAAGCTGGTGCAGCCGCTCTGGAAAACAGTATGGAGGTTCCTCAAAAAGTTGAAAATAGAGCTACCATATTATCTAGCAATTGCACTACTGGGTATTTACCCCAAAGATACAAATTTAGGGATCCGAAGGGATACTTGCATCCTGATGTTTATAGCAGCAATGTCCACAATAGCCAAACTGGAAAGAGCCATGATGTCCATGGATAGATTAATGGATAAAGAAGAGGTGGTATATATATACAATGGAATATTATGTAGCCATCAAAAGGAATAGATCTTGCCATTTGCAACGACGTGGATGGAACTGGAGGGTATTATGTTGAGTGAAATAAGTCAAACAGAGAAAGACAAGTATTATATGATGTCACTGATATGAGGAATTCTTAATCTCAGGAAACAAACTGAAGGTTGCTGGAGTGGGGGGTCGGGTGGGAGGGATGGGGTGGTTGGGGGATAGAAACTGGGGAGGGTATGTGCTTTGGTGAGTGCTGTGAATTGTGCAAGACTGTTGAATCACTGATCTGTACCTCTGAAACAAATAATGCAATATATGTTAAGAAAAAAAAAAAGATAGCAGGAGGGGAAGAATGAATGGGGGGCAATCGGAGGGGGAGTAGAACCATGAGATACGATGGACTCTGGAAAACAAACTGAGGGTTCTAGAGGGGAGGGTGCTGGGAGGATGGGTTAGCCTGATGATGGGTATTAAAGAGGACATGTTCTGCCTGGAGCACTGGGTGTTATGCACAAGCAATGAGTCATGGAACACTACATCAAAAACTAATGTATATGTACCCTCACAATTTCCCTCACTGGTTATATTTTGGGTGACTATAGTACATAAAACCAGGGAATTGGCAGTGGTACAAATGTGCGTATAGTTCTATGCAATTTTATCATATGTGTGTATAAATATTCAGGATATCCATATATTATCAGACACAGAACTATTTCATCCACAAAGATCTTTTGTGCTACTCCTTTATAGTCACACCCATCCCCTACCATACCTAACCTTTGGCAATTATGAATGTGGTTTTCATCTCTATACAGTATGTGAACTTTGCCTACTGGCCTTAAGTGAACAAACTGAGCATTTTAACTTTGAGATCTATATAAATTATGTTGCAATAGTTTGCTTCTTTTTATTCCTAAGTAGTATTCCATGGTCTGCGTTCTCTATTCTATTGATTCATGCATCAATCCCTTTGATAATACCAGAGTCTTGCTTATTGTAGCTATTTAATAAGTCTTGAAATTAGATTTATTGATTAATTCTGCTTTATTCTTTTTAAAAAGTGTTCAGCTATTTTATTTTTATTTTACTGTTTTAAGATTTAATTTTTATTTTTCGGCAGAGAGAGAGAGAGAACCCAAGCAGGGGGAGTGGGAGAAGCAGGCCAAGCAGGGAGCCCGATGTGGGACTCGGTCCTAGTACCCTGGGATCATGACCTGAGCTGAAGGCAGACGCTTAACGACTGAGCCACCCAGGCGCCCAAGTAGTCAGCTATTTTAGTTCCTTTGTGTTTTGTATAAATTTAGAATAAGCTTGCCAGTATATGCAATTATGCTGAGATTTTGATTGGAATTGTGTTAAAACCTTTCATTTGTGGGAGAAATATCTACTATATTATGTTTTCCATTTAAGTTGTCAAATTTATGTATATAGAATTATTTTATAGGATTACCTTATGTTTCTTTTGATATTCTCAAGGTGTGTAAAAACATCCTTGTTTCATTATTGTACTTTAGCATGAATTTATTTGGTTTATCTTGCTTTGGATTCACTCAGCTTCTTTAATCTGTAGATTTATGTCTTTTGCCAAATTTGGTAAATTTCTAGTCATTTTTACTTCAAAATCTTGTTGAGCCTCACACTCTTAATCTCCTGGAACTTTCTTTTTTTTCAAAAGTTAGATCTTTGGTTATAGTCTCACAGGTTCTGAGGCCCTGCTTATTTATTTTCAGATTGTTTCCTTTCTGTTAATATTGTATAATTTCTTTTATTGTATTTTCAAGTTTAATGATTCTTTCCTCTATCATCTTCATTCTGCTGTTGAAACCATCCTGTGAATTTTTTATTTTGGGCATTGTGTTTTTCTTTTCTTTTTTTTTTTTTAAAGATTTTATTTATTTATTTGACAGAGAGAGACAGCGCGAGAGAGGGAACACAAGCGGGGGGAGTGGGAGTGGGAGAAGCAGGGAGCCCGATGCGTGGCTCGATCCCAGGACCCTGGGATCATGACCTGAGCCGAAGGCAGATGCTTAACGACTGAGCCACCCAGGTGCCCTGGCATTGTGTTTTTCAAATCTAAATTTCTACTTGGTTTGTTTTAGATTTTCTACCTTTTGCTGAAATATTCTATTTCATTGTGCAGACTTTATTTTTTAATTTTTTTAATGTGTATTGAAAATTGCTAGATGGATTATTTTTATGATGGCTACTTTAATGTCTGATGTTTCTGTTACCTCATTGTTGTCTGTTATCTTTAATCATTCAAGTTGAGGTTTCCTGGTTCTTGTTAAGATGAGTGCTTTTCAATCATATACTGACTATTTTGGGTACTTCGTTATGAGGCTCAGGGTCTTATTTAAATCTTCTGGTTTAGCAGGCCTGTAGTGGCACCACGCTTGTAGGGTAAAGAAGATGGTGCTTCATTACTACTTTGTGGGGATAAAAGTCAAGGTTTCCCACTCAGCCTTTGTTGACATTTCAGGGGTTTGGGAGGATGCCTCAGTACTGCTGGGTGGGGTTAAAGTTCAAACTCCATCAGCCTCCACTGTTACCATTCTGGCTGGGAGAAGAGGGACACCTTGTTCCTGCTTCCATATGGCTCTGTGTTGGATGGCCTCTTTCCTGCCTGATGAATTGAAGGGTCAGGTACCTAGCTAGGTTTGCCTAACTTTTATCATCACCCCAGTAAGGGGTAAGGGCCTTTGCTGAAATGTGTGAAGGTGAAGTCACCATTTTGTCCAAGACACGTAGTTGAAGTAGGATGATTATTTAAAATATTTTTGTCTTGCTAATCTACCCTTTCTTGGTCCTTTTCTCTAGAGAGAAGCCTTTTCTTTAATTTTTTAAAATTTTAAGTAAATTTTTTTTTATTGTGGCAAAATCACTTTACATGAGATCTGCCCTCTTTTTTTTTTTTTTTTTGAGATCTGCTGTCTTAACAGAATTTTATGTGTACAGTACAGTATTGTTAACTATAGGTACAATGCCAGAGTAAATCTCCAGAACTTACTCATCTTGTTTAACTCAAAGGTTATGCCCATTGATTACCAACTCCCCATTTCCCTCTCTCTTGCCCCACCCCTGGCAACCACTTTTCTGCTCTGTGTTTCTGTGTGTTTGATGATTTTAGATAACTTGTGTAAGTGAAATGATGCAGTGTTTGTCTTTCTGTGACTAGCTTATTTCACTTCACTTATTTCACCATCTTCTTTACCCTACAAGCGTGGTATATATACCCTATAATGCCCTCCAGGTCCATGCATGTTGTTGCATATTGCAGAATTTCCTTCTCTTTTGAAGGTGGAGTAAAATTTATATAAATGCAAATAACAATTTTCTTTATCCATTCATCTGTCAGTGGACATTTAGGTTGTTTACACATTTTGGCTTTTGTGAATAGTGTTACAGTAGACTTGGGAATGTAGGTATCTCTTCAAGATGCTGATTTCGGTTTTTTGTTTTTTTTTTTTTTTTTGATAAATACCCAGAAGTAGGATTGCTAAATCAGCAGCAATAGAAACAATATGGAAATTCCTTTAAAAATTAAAAAGAGAGCCTTTTCTTGAATTATTATTATTATTATTTATTATTATTATTATTTTCTGAGGTTTCCAGGATACTGGCTTCTCTAGCACCAAGTCTGGGCTTATCAGGTAAAAAGAAAACTGAGGAGATTTACCACCGTGTTGCTCCTTGATGGTGAGATTGCTAGCCTGTCTGCTTTCTTCTTGCCACCTTTTAAAGCCTTCTTATATTTGCTTTATATATAATATTTAGGGTTAGTATCTGTACTTAGCAAGAGGAATAGAGAGAAATGCATCTAGTTCATCTTGTCCCAGAATCAAAAGCCTTGCAGTACCCTTTAAACTGGTATCCCTGTTTTCTTTTCTTGCTCTCCCTTAGAGAAATTTAAATTCATTAAAGAATGAAAACAAGTTACAAGTAAATCAATAAAAGAAGTAGGGTAGAACAATATAACTAATTGTTCTAGCAGAAAAATATTTTTTTATTTTATAAACATATCTATATTTTATATTCTCCCTTTGAAGGTTTGTTTGATCTGCCTTTGCCTCTTTAGGCTTTATCCCAGTGTCTAATCATTACTTTCTTTTATTTCAGTGTCCTCTTTTCTATGGTATGGTCCTGTTAAAGGTTTTTAGAGTTTTTGTATTTCTAATCTTCAAAGTGTCACTTCTGCAATACAGAGAACAGTAATTTTCTTCAGCCTTTGATTGATATAGAATTGATTTGGGACTATTTGAAAATTAGTTTTATTTTTTTCTTCCCTCTCAGACCCTCACCTAAAATGTTTATTATTATATATTTCCAAATCAATGGTACATTACTATCTTCATTGAATGATTTTCTAGTGAGATGAACAAGTAAATAGTTCTTATTCATTTAACTTGAGATCTGGGAATAACTTAGGCAGAAGAAGATTATACTGTCATATCAAAATATCACCATCTCTGTTTTTTAGTTTCTCAATCAGCAATACAACAAAAACTGGATGCATGCTATATCATTGGGTTATGTAAATAATAATGAAACATTTATAAAGTTATTATATCTAATGGAGGAAGGGAGTTATGTAAAGAAACTCTGTTTCACTTTTCAGTAACAAAAACAACTGTAATAGTACAATATTTTGGGTTTTGTTTTGTTTGTAATATTATAATAGTTTGGTAATCGATCTTTTAGGAGAGCATGGAAATTCAATAAAACATTTTGTTTGTTTAAAAAGATATTAAAACTATGATCAACACCTGTGATTGTAGGTATAGAGTATAGCTACAGTTCATTGGCCACTTGCGATATAATTTTCATTTGCTGTATAATTTAATTTTTACAAGAAAACTTTGGAAATATATATTAAATGTTTTACTAATGAGACAAATGAAGCTCAGGGACTTTAAGAAACTTTCTCACTATTGTAGTTATTAAATACAAGATCCAACTCAGTGTACAATGTAAACCTACCTTTCAGTATAATTATTTGCCACCTTAGAGTATAATTAACTATTTTAAGATTATTTTAGGGAATAATAGTTAACTAAATAAGCAAATTATATTTCTTCAGTTTTGCCAGGTCTTTCTCCTTCCTTCCTCCCCCGTCTTTTTTTTTTAATATTACTAAATAATGATAATAATATGGATCATTTATTTTTTTAACTGAAGGATAAATCATATTCTTCTTATAAAGGATTTCACAATAATAAAAGAGTGGAGAAACAAATTTTTCTGAAGTCCTGCTGCTTTCTGGAAGGCAGATATATGATGATTGCCAGTAGGATTTTTTAATGCCTCAGTGGAAATTTGTATGAAGGATAGTTGAGTACTTTTTGGAATGGGGGATGCCAGAATCTGAAATATAGGACGTGTGTGAACAACATCCTCCGCATTAGCATTAACTAAGTATATCAGAACTTTAAAAAAAAAAATCAGATCATTATTTCAGATATTTTTCAAAGGATATAAGAGGCATGATTCTATCTTTTGAACAAAACAGAAATTTCAGATACTTTTCCCTCTAGGCTTAGATGTATGAAAAACTACCTTCTTGTCTACTGCTCATGCTCTTCTGTCTTCTTTCCCATACTGACCTATAGGGAGAATGGTTTTCCATTTGTCTAGGTCCTAGGTCCTATTACTGTGCTTCTTTTTAATCATATTAAGAATTTATGGGGCGCCTGGGTGGCTCAGTTGGTTAAGTGACTGCCTTCGGCTCAGGTCATGATCCTGGAGTCCCTGGATCGAGTCCCACATCGGGCTTCCTGCTCGGCAGGGAGTCTGCTGCTCCCTCTGACCCTCCCCTCTCTCATGTGCTCTCTCTCATTGTCTCTCTCTCAAATAAATAAATAAAATCTTAAAAAAAAAGAATTTATGACAACCCACCACTTCCAAATTCCAGAAAAAGAAAAATGTTAAATTTAAATTTCATATTTTAAAATTTTGATTTAATGGAAAATTATTATTATTATTTTACTACAAACAAATAATCTTTAGGTGAGAGAACTCGAAATTTTTTTTTTAAGATTTTATTTATTTATTTGTCAGAGAGTGCCCAAACAGGGGGAGTGGCAGGCAGAGGGAGAAACGGGCTCCCCACTGAGCAAGGAGCCCGATGAGGGACTCAATCCCAGGACCCTGGGATCATGACCTGAGCCGAAGGCAGATGCTTCACTGACTGAGCCACCCAGGCATCCCCTTAAGATGAGGAGTAGGGTCCAATGATTGAGAAATAGAAGGGAAAAGAAAGCCATTTGATACAGATTATAATATTACAATGAAAATTCTTGTCAAACCCTAAATAAATTTCAATATTATAAATCGGAGTTTTGTTACAATTATATTATTACTAGTAGTAATAATAATAGCTAACATTTACTGTGTTCTTACTATGTGCATTGAACTAAATGTTTTACACTAGTTATTCCATTTCTTATATGCTAGATATTGAAAATATTTTCATTATATAAATGATAAAATTTAGGACTAGCAAATCAAATCACTTATCAGTTGGAGAGAGACTCAAGATTTGATCACAGCTGCACTACCTCCAAAACTTACATTCTAAGCCACTTCAGAATACTCCCTCCAAAAGGTCTGAGGCCAGTAGAAGCATACACACATTGTAAAGACAAATATCCCTTTTTATACATTTTTCTTAACTCCATTTTGACTGATTTGCATTTTTCAGGTTTGCATTATTTATGAACCTTGACTGACCTGGGAATAAAGAAATGCCACTGCTTTCAGTTGACAACTGATATAGTCTCTTAGATTTTCAATGGGAGGGAAGTGTGATTTCTCAAGCTGCTTGTGGGAGTTTAAACATGCAGTCTTGGGAGGAAGAGAAAGTACTTCCATTGGTTATATAAAATTTCAAACAGTGGTATTTATTATTGATATTTTCAGAGCCCCACTGGATATCACTATGCTATAGCAATAACAAAGAAATGCAAAGACCTGTGGTCAAAACATATGGATAAGGTAATTCTTTAGAAAATATATTAAGGGTGCTTTCTCTTCTGTCTCCCACTGCAACATGGCCATATACAATTTTAACTAGGACATTCATGCTCTGTTCTGCAAAATACTTGGCTTTGGTGATTCAAATCAACATATTGTCACAAATACTAAAGCCAATTATTATTTCTGAGAAGTTAATTGACAGAAGACAAATCATAATTTTTGAAGTATTCTGTTTTTGGTTGTCTTCATGTGTTTTCATGGGAAGATGAAAAAGATTGTATCAAGTGCCACTAACTGTATGCTTTTTCAAATTGGAATATGTTTTAGCATCTCTTAACTAAAACAGAAGTAACTTGACCCAAGAATATATACTAGCATGTAACATTGTATCAGTAGATATCTTTTTATTTAAAGGTGTAGATTCCAGCTGCATGTTATTTCCAAAATATTGTGGGAAAAACAAAGGAGCTCAGAAAAATTTCTATTCATTTTATATATTCAAAGAAATGTTCAACCATGGAGGATTGCATCAATACTTCACTTACAGATTCAAGAATTCAAAGAACAGATTCTGTAAGACAAAGTTCTCAAGAACATGTTCAAAATCTATTACCATGAAGCTCAGGTGCTCTCAGTGCAAATGAAAACATCTGGCAGCTGGTGGTCATGATATACTGGTATCCATGATTCTGGTAAGGTCAAGCACCTGAATTGTACTTTGAATGATAAGAGAATGATGTCTGAAGGTACTGTGGCATTTCTACCACTACTCATAAATTGGCTTAGCAGTTTTAGCAAATTTTCTACTGCAAATAACTAATACGTTTTTCACACCATTTTCTCACAAGTGTTTTGTGAAAGTTGTTGAAGCTGACAGTTTTTTTAAGGGTAAAATAATTGTGGCTTATGCTCATGGAAATGAAAGATTTATGTCTTTAGAACAAGCAAACTTTAGGAAATACCAGTTAATTTCCTGCCTTTATTTTCTAAGTACAATTAAATATTTAAGGTGTGTTCAATGTGTTGTGATTTGTGTCCATGTCTTTGAACTATAAAACTAGAAATGTTCCTTTTATTTTTGTGTGTGTGTGTTTATTTTTTCTATGAATTCTTTTTATTCAACATAAATCAGGAGTTATTCATGTCTGTAAGTTTAGGAGATTATTTAGCAAGTTTCTTGACAACAAGCCTTTCAATCTATTTTTTATTTTATTTTTTTATATAATCATGACTATTCTTTATTTTGTCAATGTGAATTACATGATTTTTTTCAAATTTTTATTTAAATTCTAGTTAGTTAACATATAGTGTAATATTGGTTTCAGGAGTAGAATTTAGTGATTCATCACTTGCATACAACACCCAGTGCTCAATACAGTTGCCCTCCTTAACCCATCATCCATTTAGCCCACCCCTGCTCCCCTCCCCTCCAGCAACCCTCAGTTTATTCTCTATAGTTAAGAGTCCCTTATGGTTTGCTTCCCTTTCTTTTTTTTCCCTTCCCCTATGTTGATCTGTTTTGTTTCTTAACTGCTCCTTTTGTTTTAAAAGAGGGAAATGAATATATTGATTTCCATTTAAATACCTTTCTCTTTCTCAGTAGATAGATATAGATATGGAGAGATGATCATATTTTATATATACAGATTTACAAAGAAATTAATGAGTAGCATTGCTTAAAAAATAAACTAGTGAGTGGCATTTCGTCTTTCAGTGGGCTCAATAAAAAGGCTAGGTATGACTATAAAGACTATAAATGCTCTGAAAATTAATCAGCACTAACGGTTACTATTTGGAGTCCCTGAAATTCTGAAATAGAGGGTCTATGCAAACCTCAGCCCTTTCTAAACTTATCAGTCACTGATGACACAATTCCAAAAGAATAAACAATCATCCCTTACCCAAGACTGTTGACTCTTTAATTTGGAAATACTGGAGATCCTATAATTTTATATCCTCATGTAAAGAGATTTCCAAAACTTTGTCAAGTTTTTAATCATTTAGCACATTTATTCTTTCAGTAGGCTTTTAGTAGATACATATTACTTGTTATGAACCACAGAAGTGTTAGAGGTAGACAAAATACTGAGTAAGGTACATATCCACCCTCAGGGAATTTGCAGTCTAGTACACATATAGACTGGATTCAGTATCAGAAAGACCTAATTACAGTCTTCACCTCAGTACTTAAAATATAGACTAGAGATGTTGTGAAGGAAACTGATAATATTTGTGATTCTTATTAAACTGTACAGCACAAAATAATCAATAATTAGCATCTTTAAGTATAATATTCACTAATAGCATTCAAATACAGATACTATGTTACTAAAGGAACAACCTCAAAATTTCTTAGGTATTTTTCTGAGGAATTGTAAATTGTAAAATTCTAACTTGCTTTGTATTTATTTTGTCATCATCTTTAAAAACAATTAGAGGCCAAGTGAACAATAATTTTTTTAATCATAAAAGTTGAATTAATTTGTATTTTTAAACCTATTTGTATAACACATAGTTGGCTTTGTGAAAAAACATCTTTTTACAAGTTAAGATTATACTAAATTATGCTAAATAAGAAAAGGTATTATATATTTAAGGTGTATTCTTTTTTTTAAAGTGAACTTAAAGTTGAAAAAATAAACATAAAAGTGTACACATCATCAGAGTTCAATTCAGCAAATTTTCATAAAATAAACCACTCATGTTATCAGCACAGGGACCAAGAAAGAAGACAATATTAACAGTACAGAAGTTGCCTCTTATATACTTTAAGTCATTCCCCTACAAAATAAATACTGTGCTGATTTCTTTCATGTTAGAATAATTCTGCCCTTTTTGAACTATATATAAATAGGATCATGCAGTATATACTCTTTTGTGTATGGCTTCATCCACTTGCTAGTTTGTATCTAGCTAAGGTTTATTCATTCCCATTATTGTGTGGTATTTCCTTGCAAGGGATAGCACAATTTGTGTATCCATTCTAATATTGATGGACATTTGGTTGATTATAGATTTTGGTTCTTATAAATTGTGCTGTTGTGAACATTCTTATATGTTTTTTTGCTGAAAATATGGCAGCATATCTGTTTAGAACAAATGTACTCTTGAGTTTGTTTTGTCTCAACATTATGCTTATGAGATCTATCACATCACTGTTTATAGTAGTAGTTCATTCGTTCTGCTTATTCTGTAATGTCAGAGTACTGTGGTTTGATATGTGTGTTTTCTTGCCTTTCCCTTTGGTTGCACATTTTTCTGATTTAGGTTGAATTTGCCTAGAATGATGTTTGCCCCAGAGAATGATTGTTAATAGCCTACTTATTCTTTACCTCTTTACTGCCATCCTGAAACAGCTCCCTTTGTCAGTCAGACACTTGGCAGTCAATGTTTAGTGGCCCAGAACAAGGAACTATTCCTGTTTTCATCATGTGAAAACCTGAGAAAATACTATCTACAAAGAGTTCAAAACTCTTCTAACATTTTTTTAAATTAAGTAGCTACTGACTTTATGTTTTTTTTATTTCCTTTTCTTTTTGGAATCCTTTATAATTAAGCCAAGTCAATGCCTAATTTACTAAAACCTTTCCTTTTATTACTCTTTTATCTCACATTTTTTTCTAGAAACTTAGAAAGTTATGGGGAAAAAAAACTTGCGTAAACTTGTTCAAAATAAAAGTTTATATAAAACTAAGGAGAGAATTACTCAGTTACATCTATCCTGTCTGGTGGCTATGGGCTCCTCAACAGCACATTGCATGCTTGATGGTTCTTCAGACATTGTTAGCTTTATCTCTATTTTAAACAATCAATTGTGTCATTTATACTTTTTCTTATCTTGATCTTTAGTTAGTAATAATATGTAAAGCTATATCTTTCCTTTTTCACTTAAATACAATTCTATTGCTTAAGTAAAATTCTACTTCCCAAGGGCTATATGTATTTGGAATTTTAGGTTTTTATTATTAATACATAATTTCAACATTCCCTAGAGACTTTTGTCAATAGTGCTATTAAAAGTAGGACTTTAATGTATACTATTTGTAGTATGGGATTCTCACATCCCATACACATACTAAGACAAACCATCCAAAGCTATCCTCAATAACTTTTTAGAATAGGTTGAAAACATAAACTATAGTAGTTTCCTTTTGTTGTTATCCCAAATGTTTTAGAGAACAACTATTTTTTTGGGAGAGAGTGATAGAGAACATGAGTGGGAGTGGAGGGGCAGAGAAGCAGACTCCCCACTGAGCAGGGAGCCTGACACTGGGCTTGATTCCTGGACTCTGGGATCATGACCTGAGCCGAAGGCAGACACTTAACGGACTGAGCTACCCAGGGATCCCAGAGAACAACTATTGATGTGGTGGATTGATAATTTTAATTCTGGGGACAAAAACAGCAGTCAGGGCATTTGGGAATAATGCATTAATACTGAACTATTTTTGAGGATATTATATGAACTATCAAGGAAAATAAAAATTGCACCAGAGTTAAACAGGCAAGGGATGCTTTATTCAAGACTATTATAATAAGGAAGAGAGAGTGAACTCAACTCCACTGAAATAAAAGGCAAGAGGATTTTTAAAGGATGAGATCAGCTAATGGAAAAGTACTGGAATGCATTAGGGATGGAGGTTGGTTTGTGTGATTAGGCCATCTGTGTTTGCCAACTGGCTCATCAAAGTTGGGGTCCTACCCTCCCACAAAGACTGGGAGTAGCGACCCTATCTTTTTTATGGTTACATTTCTAAGAGGTGACTTCCAGGTTCTTGAGAAAGACATCCTTAGGTTGTAGAAGATTCACATCTCATGAGGCACAGGAATAATTTTCAGTGACAATTCTTCTAAAGTAAATGCTGTAAGGAAAGGGAGATTAGAAGACTATAGTCAGGAAGAAACCTATCTAAAGTTTATTCAAGTTGAGGAGGATGTTAGTACCTTCTTGGTTAATACAAAATATTTGTTTTCATACAAGAAGTCTTATATGGAAGTACCTTTGTATTTTTAATCCAGTAATTTATTTCCCCAAAACAAACTAACTAACCTTGTACCTAGTTTTGGCTTGAAAATGAGCAATGACATTTACTCTTATTCTTGCTTAGGCAGTTATAAAAACAAAAAAGGAAATATTTATTATATTGGGCATAGTTAATACCCAAAGAAATATTCCTATAATTTCAGTATACATATGCATTAATTCCTAGGCATAACTTTTTTTAAGAATTCAAAATTTAGTCTTAATACTAACTGCTTTCAATAGCTTATTCTTGAAATGCATACAATTTATCTGTTAAGTTTTTATAAGCTAGACCTGGTAAGTTTAATTTCTTTTGACAAAAATGAAGCCCAAAAGCAATGACTCCCTTTGGACCATAGACAGTTTCCAAGTTGCTGTAATTTAGTATTACCGTCAGATAAAAATAATAAAATATTTTAGCTTCCTTGCCTTATATACATTGAATATATTTTATCAGTATTAAAACAATGCAATTTTATCATCAGAGAAGAAAACATGGAAAAAAATCTTAAAATTATTGCATATGTTAATTGCTCACTGTTCAGAGGTCTGTTGACACTTAATGATTTGTACAGGATTATATAAATTACCACTTCCTGGTTTGCTCTTAGTCATGAATTTCCTATCCTACCATAAACACTTTATCCCATCTGCCTGTCAAACTGCTACTTTTAAATTTCACGTTGCTACATACAATAAGTGAATGATGTAAAATACAAATTCTATTAAAATTTATTTTGTATAAAGTGGTTTTGTACTTTGTATCATAAATAAATGCAAAAACAGTTTTTAAATGATTTCTCCAGAGCTGTACTACTCCTAATGCAAAAAAAAATGTTTTCTTCATTGATAAAACAAAACCACAAACTACTGATTTTTTACATTATTTTATATATCTGAGAATTGCTGCAGTACCTCTCATTCTACAATGCTTAAAACATTTGCTTTCTAAAATTTAATCAAATATGAGTTTATTTTGAGAACAAATGAATAAGTATAGATGAAACTCCTTTGACTCTTACAAGACTCTAATAAAAGAGCTAGTCATAGCTCTTAAAAACAAAACACAAGAATAAGCCTCCTTTGTGTGGTATTATTTTAAGAGTTTTGTTTTTGGAACCATACATAACTTTCTGGTTTCAGTACATCTTTTATACACATGGTTTTATAGACACACTGAGTCATAGGATTAAAAAAATTATCTGTCCTTTGCCTTTTATTATTTTGTTCTTGGATTCTGATCTACTTACTAATCTAAAGCAACCATATGAGCTAGAGTGGCATCACAATGAGAGAAGGCTTGAGTTGCTTTTTAAGTGTATGGACTCTATGACAGATGAACAATTTCAGTTCTACAAGTCTTTCTGTATGTTTTATGGAAGCTATAGAAGGAAGAAAGGGGAAACAAGTTAAGATTGAAATGTCATCAAAGGGGAAATGACTTTGAAACACATGGGTACAGAGAATGTGAGGGTGAGTGGTGGTAGAGAGAATGAGACTAAATTTTTTTTTTCACATTTATTACCATGGCATTTCCTACTTTTCTGTTCCTGCTTTCTAGGATTCTGCTGAGATGTCTATTAAATTGTTTAAGAGCTGCACTCTCTCCGTCCTAACACTCTGCTAGACAACATTTCTCAGTCCTTCTGCTGTTACTTGGAGACATGTGACAGAGTTGTGGCCAGTGCACTGTTAGTAGAAGTGGTGGATACCAGTTCCAGAGCTGATTGTTGTTTTGTTTGTTGTTTTGGCACTGAAATGAAGATTTATTTAGAGTGAGACAAGAAATCACAACTAATTATAAGTTTCAACACTACCACAGCATCACCAAGTTGAGAAAAAGAAACCTCTAAACATTTTTTTCTTGCACTTTCAGGATAGGTTCAGGCTTATTCTTAGATATGTAAAATTTCTCACATAGTGTCCCAAATTCTCTCAGCTTCCTCATTTGCTGGCAAAATGCAGGTATCTAGTGATTATTCCAAGATCTTTGGAAGCCACATAAGGGAGGAGCCTTGTTTATTTGAATAACTCTATGAACCAGAGTCCCCCAAAGGCCAACGGCCATTGAACTCCATGGTGAGTGAAAAATAATCTCTGACTGCATTAAATTACTGAGATGTTGGAACTTTTTTTAAAAATAGTAATTAATAATACTTACCATGACCAACACAGACTATTAGTTGTCATTTCGTACTACTGAGATACGGTAGACACAACTGTAGACATTTTCCCATCTGTAAAAAAAAGTGTTACTTAAATGTTTTGCCTATTCTGTGTACCAGAATCTTAACTATAATGTTCTTTTAAAGTCCACATGATTCACATATTTCTGTTTAAGCATATTGCAAAAAGTTCTTTTGTCAGGACTTAAAAATTGTAACAGATATAACAGAAATACATATTTGAATTACAGAATTCATATTATCACATGAAGTTACATTATATTTATATTTATTATATAGTTTAATATATAAGTATACATGTTTTATATATTTTTATATTTTTTATATATAACTTAATATATAAGTGTGTATGTTTTATTTAATATATACTTAAATTTGTTTTATAATTATATTTAAATATAGGAATAAGTGTTATATACTTATTCAGTTAACTACAGAATAAAAATATCACGGTAAAGATTTGATATTAATGTTAAGTATTTTATTTGGGAGAGATTTGGAGATAATCCCTTTGCCAGTTTTGCTAAAAGAAAGATCTCAATTCAGTTCTTACCTGAATTTTTCTTGTTAATATTATTCAGTTCTGAGGAAGTTCTTTTTTGTTATTATTCATATACTGGGATGTTGTCTTCCTATAAAAGATCTTCATAATCTTTGGAAAATTATTGAGTCTTTTTTAATTATACAATTTATTTTAAGCACATGTTTGGTCTTAAGTTCCTCGGTATTTTAAAAAAGCAAAATATAGTGTATGTACTACCTCCCTGACAATGACGGTGAAAGTCTTGAGAATTTACTCACTTTGCAAGTTAACAACTTAATCTACCAGTTTTCATAGTTCCTGAAAAACAAAAACAAAAACATTAAACTATTAGGTTAGAAGCAAAGGAGTTTATTACAGCAATATCATTAGCCAGTGTATCAGCTTTCCCTTGCATGATGCCCCAACTGCCAGTTCTAGCAAGGCAACACTAAGAGGACCAAATGGTACCTGCACTTGGAAGAGAGAACCACAATCTTAGGGAACTTGAATGTAATAAGCAGGAGGGATGCCTGCTCTTTACTCTAGAGGGAAACATTCAGTATCTTCCAAACTGTTCACTATAAAAACAGCCTTGAAAGAGTTCAAAACAAAGATAGTGTCTCTGCTTGTAAGATAATGCAGAAACATAAGAGATCAATGGGGAATTGCCTCCGAGTCCTACCAAGCAGCCTCTGTATCTATGGATGCTGTATGTTTCTATTCAACATCTGTAGGTTATATTAATCTCTTTTTTTCTGTCCTTACTACCATAATAGGAGAACAATTTCATTCTACTCTATTTAACTAAAAAGAGTAACATTTAGATTACAATTTGAGCCCAAATCTGTTTCTCCTCCTGGCCTGAGTCAGAATGTTTTGATACTTTAGTGTCATCTTTAAACCAGCTTCTCTGCATTCTTTTAGACAAGCTCATGGTGTTAATATTTAATTATCTACAGCCTGTGGCCTCTTATATGAGCAATGTGAGCCACAAACAAATGATTGTTGGACCTTTTCCTCCAGGGATGTAAATTGCAATGGCTATAATAAGACATGATGCATGCATTTTACAAAAAAAATACAAGGGACTGAATGTGAACATAGTTAAATGCCAATGTAAATATTAGTGCTATATAAAGTCATTAATTTCAGATGAAGGCTGTTTATAAAAATGGATATTAATGGACTATCCAGCCTAAAGAAATTATTTAAGTAGAAGTTTTAATTAGTTGAACATAAAGGTATAGTTTTCAGATGTCAACAAAATTAAATTCATCAATTTGGTCTCAAAATCACTTTAGAGTGGTACTGTCCAAGAGATAAATAATATGAGCCTCATATGCAATTTTGAAAGTTCTAGTAGGCAAATTAGAATAGAAACAGATGAAATTAATTTTAATACATTGTTTTTAAGCCCGTATATCCAAAATACTACTTATATAATTAATGTAGAATTATTAATGAGTTTGTGTATATTATTTTCTTTATCTTAAGCCTTCAAATTCCAGTATGTATTTTACACTTAATGGCATATCTTTGCTTAGGCAAGACACATTTCAAGTGCTCAGTAGCTATAGGGGGCTAGCACCTATAATATTGGATAATGTGAAAAATAAAGTCAACTTTCATTTAATTGCTTCATCAAACTCATAAAACGGCTATTAAATTAAAATTTCATGATGCAGGGGTGCCTGGGTGGCTCAGCGGTTAAGCCTCTGCCTTCGGCTCAGGTCATGATCCCAGGGTCCTGGGATCGAGCCCCGCATCGGGCTCCCTGCTCAGTGGGAGGCCTGCTTCTCCCTCTCCCACTCCCCCTGCTTGTGTTCCCTCTCTCACTGTGTCTCTCTCTGTCAAATAAATAAATAAAATCTTAAAAAAAAAATTAATGATGCCAAGATACCCTCTATGAATGTACCTGAACAAAAGTTTTGAATTTAGTCTTTCCATTATAGCAGAATGATACAGTGGTAAGAATATTGGACTAAGAGCCTGGAGTCACAGGCTCAAGTTTCTACACACTAGCTATAGGACCTTGAGTGAGTCATGTAAACCCTTGGGTCTTGCTCTCTCATATGTAAATGAGGGTTTTATGATTTATAAAGTTGTTTTAGTTCTAAAATTCTATCAATCTGTGCAGACCAAATAAATGTCTGGAGGGGAGATATAAAATATCATTAACTTGAGAAATAGGTGATCATGGCTTTGGAAAATTAATGGCTATGCTTTACTAAACATAGCTACTAAATCTACCTTGTATTGGGTCATATAAAAATCACATAAACATATATGGTTAATTTGACATTAAGCATTGGAATAGCCTGAGAACTAACATTTAACAGAAGTTATGGGGATTATCTCATATTTAGATTTGAGTGTTATAAGATGTATATAATTCATATATTATCAAAAATTCTATTGAGCCATTGCATCTAATTCAGAAATGCATTTTTTTCTTCCAAAAAGAAGTCAGCCACAATGAAACAAGCAAGAGGTAGCAGAGGGAAAAAACGATGTATTAAACATGCTGCAGTCTTCCTAGACACATATATTAACCTGTCTGGCTGAAGGTATTTGCTAATTCATTTAGCCCAGAACATTGTCTTGAAAGCTCACAGCTGGTTACAAATCCAATCTTTTACAAAGCTATATACCTGCAGGTAGTTCAAAGAAATATTTAAGTTCAACTTCAGCTGCAATGGGAAGTTAATCATTAAGTTGACTTCCTGATTTTCTTATACAATTGAGTCGATCACATTGGATTTGCCCTTTAACATTTTGGCTTTTTTTCTGCCAAAAAATTATTTGGCTCTAGAAGGAGAGAAAAAAAAAAAACAAGCGTTGTATTTTATTTGCAAAGGTGGTGTGATTAAAACACAGACAAAACTGACCTGTTACCTGTTTTATACCGAAAGGTCGTTGGCCTCATTTCCTGGCAAGCCAAAAGTCTCAGTATATTTTGAGCACCTTGAATATACTTCAAAATCAACAATACTGCAGGTGAAATGATAGAGGCTTTTACAAAGTCCAATACTGTATTTCTTAATAGAAGTTCAGTATAGAAATTAATTCTATGGTCTTAGTTGCTTAACAATTTGTGCTTACGGAGGTTTATGTAGTTAATTTCCTTTAGTTGTAGACATTCAGAACAAACCAAAATATGACAAGCCTTCTTGTTAAATTGAGTACCACTTAAGATTATTTCTGATCAAAATGGAGAAAGTGTAAAGAAAAACTATAAATATCTGTAAAATTAAAAAAGAAAAGAAAGAATATTACAGCAGTTCTAACAACACCTAAAATGTATTCATTTTTTTAGGAGAATTTACCCATTATTTGCTATTTGCCCAGTCACTATAAAGTTGCATGTCCACTTATAAATTTCTTTTTGGTAGAAAAGATAACTTCAGGGGCTATAAACATTAACTAGATTTGTATTTAACCTGGCAGCCTTTTTATAATACATTTTTTTAAATGGCTTTCATAATGGACTATATATTTGGGTTCTTTAAATGCCTGTGGAGTCACCATCTTATTAATTCATTAAGGAGTTAAATGAAGTAATTAAAAAAAGTGTCAAATGCACACTGTTGGAAATTGCAAAAAAAATGCACACATTCTATTAATGGAAGTCATGTTTTTAACATGTGAAAATGATAGTTTAACACTTAAAACTATTTTGAAGACTAAATTATTCATGGAATTCAGTTATCTTAGCACTATTAGAAGAGTCAAACCATACTTCCAGTTTATTCATCTGGGGAAATACCTCTTTCATTAGGACAATAGATTGCTCATCTACTCAGACAACTGATACCTTTTTTTTTTTTTTAAAGATTTTATTTATTTATTTGTCAGAGACAGAGACAGCGAGAGCAGGAACACAAGCAGGGGGAGTGGGAGAGGGCGAAGGGAGCAGGGAGCCCGATATGGGACTTGATCCCAGGACTCTGGGATCATGACCTGAGCCGAAGGCAGATGCTTAATGACAGAGCCACCCAGGCGCCCTAGACAACTGATACTTGCTCACTTTACCATACCTGCCAATTCTAAATTATTATGTCACAAACTATTACATCCAAATTAGTTCTCTTGAGCCCAGATTACAAAATCCTGAAAACATACTCTTCCAGTCTCCCATCTATACTATTAAACCACCAGAGCCCAGATTCCAAAAGCTTATATACTTTGCTAACCTCTCCCTTTTCTGAAACTGCAAAGATTCTATCGAAGATGTATTCTCCTTTAATAAAGGTCTAATAAACTTAGCTAAACTAGAGCAATAGGTTATTTCGGTGGTCTTTTGAAAAGAAAGTTAACAGTTTATGTTCTAGGCCATGGACTGGACTTTGACTTATTTTGAAGGTTTTTTGCGTTTATGAGAATATGCTAATTTGTGGAGAGCATACTTTTGTCAGATGGTAAAAGTGCTCTGCATATCAAAAGTGTAAGGTTCAGTCTTTAAAGAATTTACACTCTGGATTATTTTAATGATAATTTCTAGATCTACCTTATTGTTATACATACAGAGGCTAAGTTCTTTAGAGAGGTGCAAAGAAAAGTTGTTACTCAGCTTTTTCTAGGCATAAGAATATTTGCAGTTCCTTTTAAATTTCTGTCAAGTTTCTTAATTGTATACCTGTGTGTAAAAGCCAAGATAATGGTTTCTAAATCTCTTATTGTTTATTTGTACTCTCATAAAGCACATTAATATTTACATTACATAATGGATGGCTTCTTGGGACAGATATTAGAGTTTTCCCTATGTAAAATGATCAAAGAAAGGAGTCCAGAAGTAATGAAAAAAATATATAAGGGAAATCGTAGCAGAGCTATGGCATCAAGAGTGGTAACAACGTGTCAAGCCATTCTTATTTTTATTATAATAGCATTTCCCTTTGTTTATCCAATGGTTGTAGCTTAGAGGACTATATATAAAACTAAAATTATAGAAAATGTAAGTAGTATAAGGAAATTTTTTCTTGAAGAGCATACCATTTCAGCATTGTTTACATTTTTGATGCTTGTTTTTTCCAACTTATTATAATTCCTAAATAAGAAAAATGAATAAAAACCTTTTTTATTTATTACCCCATAGGTTATCTTTATGGCCCCAATTATGTGCCTGCCTGCCCAGAAATTATATTTTTGTAAAACTGTGTAATATACAGTGGACAAAGTAGGAATTGACAACAGCGACCGACACCTGTCTCCTAACATAGTTCCCAGGACACCAGGATACTTTCAAGTTCTGTGCACTTTTTCCTACTGGAAGGATGTGGATGAAGAGAAATATGGACTCATTGGTTCCTCCTGAGAAAGAGTCAGATTAACTGGCCTCCTCACCAAATCTTCAGAGGGACTGGTGAGGCTGGAAGACATTGATTCATTGGTTTTGAGAAGAAGGTCAACACACGTAAAATGTAGTTATCCAATCACAAGGTCTGATTGGTGCTCTCTCTCAAACTCCTCTTCAGACTCGTGACCATCTTTCATCAAATATATGCTTCCCTCTTTCTGATCCCTTCCCCAATATTGATACACAGGGCCAAGCCTCAAGGGCATATAAATTGTCTCATTACACAGAACCCTGAGCTTAGAATGGATTTATGCTTAGTTTCATGCTCTGCTGTCACCATCTTGGAAGTCTTGATATTTTTTTTTTTTAAGATTTTATTTATTTATTTGATAGAGAGCGAGAGCAGGAGCACAAGCAGGGGGAGTGGGAGAGGGAGAAGCAGGCTTCTTGCTGAGCAGGGAGCCCGATGTGGGACTCGATCCCAGGACCCTGGGATCATGACCTGAGCCAAAGGCAGACGCTTAACGACTGAGCCACCCAGGCGCCCAGTCTTGATTTTTTTTTTTTTTTTGAGAGAGAGAGAATGAGAGAGAGAGCACATGAGAGGGGGGAGGGTCAGAGGGAGAAGCAGACTCCCTGCCGAGCAGGGAGCCCGATGCGGGACTCGATCCAGGGACTCCAGGATCATGACCTGAGCCGAAGGCAGCCACCCAGGCGCCCCAGTCTTGATATTTTTTAACATGGGGCATCACGTTTTCATTTTGCTCTGGGTCCTGAAAATCATGTTGCCAGTCCTGCTATTATATGGAAAGAGGGGTCATCTCTCATTGAATTATTTCTTCTTAAAGCTAAGGGAAATTATAATTATTAGCTCAGTTACTGTATCTTGCTTATCAAGAAGAGCAACATTCTAAATTCTAATAAAGTTTTTTTTTTTTTTTTGAGTAGTTAGTATAAGAGAACACATGTCCTGAAATCAGGAAATGTGGATCCTTGTTTGAATGCCATTAATCTACTGTATAACCTTAGGACGTGTATGGCTTCTTGTCCCATTTCCAGGAAAAACAGGATCTATTTTTAAATAGATTTGGCTAGGTAATTTTAAACATTCTAGTTTTAAATTTTATACAAATTTGAGAAAGGACAGCAATTCACTTTCGGTTGTTTTTTGCCATCTCCACCCCAAGTCATTTTATATTTTTCTCCTTGAATTGAAAGTCAGGAGGAGAAGAACCAAAATTTAGAGTACAGGGTCAAAGAAGCATATGTGGATTTGTGGTGTATAATTATGGATATTTAAAGGATATTTAAAGAATTACTTCCTGATACTTCAGCTGCTGACTCATCAGCAGGACTAGTAAGTTTTTTTCTTATGATTAGATCTTGCTGTTTCATTGCAGATCACACACACACACACACATATATCCATGTATATATACATATACATAGAGTATAGATATATACATATACATATATATATATACACCCCCACACACACAATAATTTAACCTGAATAAATTCAGCAAGTCTTAATTATCACTTTTCTCAAGATGGAGGGGAAAATTCTTTTTTTCTAGTAAATCCTATATGTAGCTGTATATGAAAATATATCTATTGCTTTAACATAAGTCCAGTAAAGCTTCAACATAGCACAGTATGATGGGTCCAAAAAGATAAAGAGCATAACCTTCAGGGATACATCACTGTGAAGCTGATGGAATGGACTAAGTAGCCTATTATAGCCAGTTGCTCTGACTTTGCCAGCTGAATCTCTCCTGCACTGATCTGTGCTTTGGGGCAACTAGATGCCCTTTTTAAATCTGGGTTAAATTACTTGGTCATGTGGTTGATTTTTCACCATCCTCATCCTCTCCTTGTCTACCTTTTCTCATACCGAAGAAGGTAAGAACTCTAGCCTTCCTCTCCCTGAGACTGTGTAAAAGATTGGAGGCAGATATCATTAATTCAAAATTTATCATATTTAAATTCTGTTATCCTATGGAATTTTTTCACAGGTCTTTTTTACTCTGTTATTTTAAAATTCAATATCCGGGGGTGCCTGGGTGGCTCAGTCATTAGGCGTCTGCCTTCACTTCAGGGCATGATCCCAGGGTCCTGGGATGGAGCCCCACATCAGGCTCCCTGGTTGGCGGGAAGCCTGCTTCTCCCTCTCCCTCTCCCTCTGCTTGTGCTCCTGTTCTCGCTCTCTCTCTCTCTGTCAAATAAATAAATAAAAATCTTAAAAAAATAATAATAAAATTCAATATCCCAGAATAATTCAAATACTCTATCTAAATATGTGAATAGATATGTCTTCACCTAAATACCCCCCACCAAGAATAAAAACTGTCCCAGGACACCTGGGTGGCTCAGTTAAGCATCTGCCTTCGGCTCAGGTTATGATCCCAGGGTCCTGAGATCGAGTCCTGCATTGGCCTCCTTGCTCAGTGAGGAGCCTGCTTCTCCCTCTCCCTCTGCTGCTCCCCCTGTTTGTGCTCTCTCTCTCTCTGACAAATAAATAAATAAAAATCTTAAAATAAAATAAAAACTGTCCCCATCCTCCCTGCTGCCTCTTACTCTTCATTCCACTTATTAGCTATCACACTATATGTTATTATTTATTTATGCTGCTAATTCTATCTTTCCTGGCTAGAATGCAATTCTGAGGAAGGCAGTGCTTTATTCACTAACACTGTTGTACATAGTAGCTGCTTATTAATTATTTCTAAAATGAACAAATAGTGTTTAGCAAATTCATTTAATTTTTATCATGAAGTTAAAATTCCACATTGTGTATGGGGTTCTCATAGCCTCTATTAAACAGAGTTTTAAAGTTAGGCTGAATACAATGTTTAGATGATAATTAGTCTTCACGTTTTTCCTTAATAGACATATTTTTAATCCCATACTAACAACTAAAAGTTTTGAACACCAGGGCTTTCAAATGCAGAAACCTGGCTTTTTAGAGAAAATGGTGTTTGGACATTCCATAAATCATAGCCAAAATAGTAAAAATAAGTAGTTTATATAATAAAGGAGTTGAAGAATGCATATGTGTACAAGCTAATTTCTGCCCCAAGGGAACTCAGTTTTCATCAGCTGAAAGGCTAGAGAGCAAGAGAGTAAAACTAGCTGGGATGTTTGCTTGGTGCTGGAAAGGCCTTGCCCAACCCACAATGAGCCACAGATAAGTGTTGTGGGAATCTGAGAGCAGCGGGCCTTACCCTTCACTTCCTGTCATATCTCCTCCTAGAGCAGCCTCACCTGGAGCAGGTATCACTCTGGCAGAAATGGCTGACTCAGTGTAGTGAAATAAAACTTCCCACATATCTCAGTGCTTCTATAAAAAAGTCCTGGCTTTCTAAGCCATGGAAATGTGTACAATATAAAGATAGGAATATTTGCTTTCACTTCCTCAAGAACATCTTACTCTTTAAATACCATGAGAAACAGATATAGCCATTTGTCTAGTTAATTGCTCTGACACAAGAAGGCTGAATGGTTAAGCCTGGACCAAAGTGTTGGAAAGATAAATGACATCCCTTGCTTATAAAAGCCACAGATATCAGGGGTTTATTGGACCTTGGAAAGATGTATTTATATTCCAAAATGTTAGACTGAGAACCTAGGATCCTTTCCATCCACCCCAAAGAAACATATTCCCCTCCCCCTATTCTTTTGGAAGATGAGGGGACAGTTCTTTCTCCTTTAGGTACACAGAAAAAATTCATTGTTCTCCAACTGTTACCTTTGACTACCGAGATACTTCTGTGGGACATTTGGCTTGGTTTTCATCATATTGTAGGAGGATAAAGCCTGAGCCAAGAAGAGCCAATTTGTTTATTATTTACTATAAGATAAATAATAAGAAATCTGCCTCTGATCCAGAACACCTTGTGTACACATTCAAGATAAAATAAATGAAGATGCAAACTGAGGGTTCTAGAGGGGAGGGGATGGGGGGGATGGTTTAGCCTGGTGATGGGTATTAAAGAGGGCATGTTCTGCATGGAGCACTGGGTGTTATACGCCAACAATGAATCATGGAGCACTACATCAAAAACTAATGATGTAATGTATGGTGATTAACAATAAAAAAAACAAATATGAAATGTATTAGAAAACATAAAAAAATAAATGAAGATGCATTCTAAAAACTCAGTTGTCAGGTGTTAGGGAAATCTCTGCTATGTCCTGTTGCAGAACTTGACACTCATGAGCTAAAGTTCTGTGTTCCCTTTGAGGGAAAACTGACAAAAAGACATTAACTTTGTGTGGGAATCCAGAGGATAACTATCTGCTGGCCAATAGCCATGATAGGACAGATAAATGCCAAAAGTCCAGTGCAATTTGTACATTTGATCATACCAACACAGACTGTAGACCACCAAAGACAAGCTGACTCATCATGTTCTTATAGGGTTAGATATAACACCCACTGCAGCATTCTTTGTCCAACACATAAATTAGATCACACTTGGGAGAAGGGAGAAAATCTTGAGAAGAAACCTGAATTAAGCAATTCCTCAAAAAGTTTAAGTCCTCCATAAATAACAAAGCTACTTTGGATTGGCAGATTTGTTTTCATTTTCAGGATGAATGGAGCTTCAAAATCTAAGGTTCATTGTAAGTTAAGAAGTCATATTTTTGCTTCTATGTAAGCATAGGAAATTATTTTTTTTCCAAGTTTAATTCCTTTTGATTTTCTGCATTTGGGAGAACAAGTTGATACTGATGCAGTGTTACACAGTTTACCACCTGGGTGCAGGCTATATATGTCTATAAATACACTTTCTAGGTAGATACATAAGATCTGAGGATCTTATGGGTAAATTGGAATTTCTGAAACATGTCTCTATATCTTTTTTAATTGGTACATCATTTCATTTACTAGTTGCATTACTTCCTGCTTTGCTGTATTACAGAAAAGGAATAAAGTAATATTGGTATTTATTTCAAAGGCAGCATGTTTTTTTGAGAGGACTAAGGTCTTTTATTTCCCATGTTTTGTATTTACTGTGCTACTTTATCCCTACTGATCCTCAAAAAATCTTTACAGATTTAACATGAATACATACATCTAAATCCTTCCCTAAGTCATTTTGTTTACTTTTGATATCTTGATTATGTTTTCTTTTAATAACATTTTTATCTGTTAGTGATATTTTATTCAACAAGTATCAATTGAGTGCCTCCTAGGAGACAGGTAATTTTCCAGGAGGATAAAAAAGCAAGGGTTACATTATGTTAGGAAGAAGATGCAATAATGACCACTGATTTATATAGTGTCTTAATAAGTATAGTAGAAGATAAAAATAAAGGGGCAAAAAGGATATAGGCTATGTGGTGAAGCAGTTTTCAAAAGGGGTCATTGAGAAAGTGGTACCTGAGCAAAGATTTGGAAGAGGTGAAGAATACACCTTTTATGTATTTGACACAAACACTTCCCAGTAGAGGCAAAGACAAATTCCAAGGCCTTATGGCAGGAGCATGCCTAGTACATTCCTGGATTAGCCATCAGGCCAACATGGCTGGAGCAGAGTGAGTTGAAGGATTTGAGTCAGGGAGGAGATGAGATCAGAGAGTTGGGGAATGGGGAGGCACAGAGCTCCTATTAAGATATGCTATGCGTTTTAGCTTTTAATTTAATACTATATGACTACATTATTGGGTTTTGAGCTACAAAATTTATCATAATCTTATTTTCATTTTAAAAAGAACCTTCTAGTTGGTACTTAGAGAATGCATTGATTCCTATAAGGATAGAAACAAAACCATCTTTGTTTGTTTGTTTCTAAAGACTTTATTTTTCTACAAAAATTTTAACTCCACAGCAAAATTAAGTGGAAGGTACAGATATTTCCCATATATCCCCTGCCCACATGAGTAGTGGGGCAACCACCAGAGTAGTGCATTTGTTTTAATTGGTGAACCTTCATTGATACAGTCACCCAAAGCCCATAGTTGACATTATGGTTCACTCTTGGTGTTTTACATTCTATGAGTTTGGACAAATATATAGTGATATATACTTATCATTTACAGTATCATGCAGAGTAGTTTCATCACCTTAAAAATTCTCCATGTTCCACAAATTCGTCTCTTTTTCCCACTAAACTCTGATACCCACTGATCTTTTTATAGTCTCCATTGTTTTGTCTTTTTCAAAATGTCATTGGGGCACCAGAGTGGCTCAGTCGGTTAAGCGTCTGTCTTCGACTCAGGTCATGATCTCAGGGTCCTGAGATTGGGCACCACGTTGGGGCTCCCGCAGAGCAGGGAGTCTGCTTCTCCCTTTCCCTCTGCCCTCCCCCCCACTCATGCTCTCTCTCTCTTTCTCAAATAAATAAAATCTTTAAAAAATGTCATATTGTTGGAATCATACAGTATATAGCCTTTTCAGAATGATTATTTCCCTTACCAATATGAATTTAAGGTTCCTCCATATCTTTTTATGGTTTGATCATTTCTTTTTAGCACTGAATAATATTCCATTTCCTGGATGTATTGCAGTTTATACATTCACCTACTGAAGGACATCTTGGTTCTTAGTATTGGCAACTATGAATAAAGCTGTTGGAAACAGACCTGTATGGGTTTTGTGTGGACATAAGCTTTCAACTCCTTTGAGTAAATACCAAGAAGCCCAATTGATGCCATTGTTTTCCCTGGGTCCACCCCTCTCTTACAGATCCAAGAAGAGTTGTTGATTTTTCAAGTGTGTTTAGCTTTTTGTTAGGATGGAGTGGTGAGTTCCAAGCTCCTTAGATTTAAAACTGGAAAATGGAAAACTATCTTTTAAAATATTGCCATCATCAAGGCAAGAAATGATAATGGTTTAGACCAAAATCATGAGATGGTAGTCATAAGAAAAGCTGAATATGTTTTGAAATTGGAGTCAATAGGATTTGATGATGGAACAGATGTGGTGCATGAAGGAAAAGTAGGAACTAAAGACTGACTTGAGACTGGAGGGGTGAAGTTTTTGTTTTTGTTTTTTTTTATTTTTTTAAAGATTTTATTTATTTATTTGACAGAGAGAGACACAGCGAGAGAGGGAACACAAGCAGGGGGAGTGGGAGACGGAGAAGCAGGCTTCCTGCCGAGCAGGGAGCCCGATGCGGGACTCGATCCCGGGACTCCAGGATCATGACCTGAGCCGAAGGCAGTCGCTTAACCAACTGAGCCACCCAGGCGCCCTGGAGGGGTGAAGTTTATTGGTGTGTGTGTGTGTGTGTGTGTGTGTGTGTGTATGTTTTAAAACTGAAAATCAGAAAACGTATAAACTGTTCAAGTAATTACCAGTGTTGATATTTCATTTACAGGTAGAATTTATTTTATTTTTAGAACATTGAAATTTGTTTTTTCCAGCAAATAAAACAATAGGAGATTCAACAGAACTAATTTTTGCTTCTTAGGAGGAACTGAGATTCCTTTGAAAATATTTAGGTCATTTTATTTTTGAACTAACTTGGAAAAAGTATGTTTTATAAAAATGTTTACATAGGATACCTTCTAGATATCTACTGTTTAGGTCATTTTATTTGATTTTGTTTTGAAGTTTATGGTGATGAGCAAATCATGTCATAGAGAATGGTTTTAAGATTTTAAGATTATTTATCGTTCCTTCTTAATTAACTAGTATTTATTCCTCTGGGTTCACCACCTTTTTAATTCAGGATATCCCACACAATCCTTTATTATTCTGGCCTATAAAGAACTGGAATAAATTAAATTTACAAGGTTCTAGTCTTATGTTTCAGAATTATCAATAATCTCTGTCACAAACTCTTCATTAGGACTAGGTATAATTTATAAAACTGAATAATCAATGTATATTTATTTTCCCATAATCTATAGACTTTGGAATTTTGACCACTATAGAGGAAAAAAAAACTATAGAAATAGACAAAAATAAAGGTACAGAGAAGCCATAAACTGGATGATTAACTCTTAAATAGCTTACACTTGGTTGAAAGATAATTTAAAATAAAATTTGACAAGGGAGGGTTGATAAGCATTCAATGCTCTTAGAAATAGAAATGACAGTAACTTATGCCATTGGCATAAACAAGCTTTGGCCCAGTAACCTCATTCATAATGTCACAAATTTAAGAGAATTACATGTTAAATGATGTTTCTCTGAGATAATTTTCTAATAGTCAAATTTCAATTAATACTTAATTTTCAAGGCCAGCAATTTAGTGATAAATTAATTTTTTGAACAATGCACCATACCAAGTAACAGAGACTAATTTGATTTTTTCAAGTGTGTCAAGTGAAAGGAATTCATAATAATATAGGGATCACTGTATATTTATATGTTAATGTTCCCAGGTAGTCATCTTGAAAGACTGGAAATGATAAATATGTTGGTGCATAAACCAGAGATAATGTTCAGCACTTCATAGACATAGGGACATTTAGGACAATGTAAAAACATCTGCCCAGGAAATTGTTTTCCAAACTCTGAAAATTATAAGCAATTATAAGAATTTTACCTGACTATACTTATAACTCTGACTTAGTGACAGCTTAACTGGTATTAAGCTTCATTTTTCAGCACTAGGATTTTGGGATAATCACTGTGTGCCGGTAATTTGTACTGCTTCATCTTCCTTCTTTGCACGTGCTGAAAATGTTTTAGCAATATACTCTTAAAAGGGTAATTAGGTTGGAGTATTAGGTTGATTTTATTTTTTAAAGCTAGTGAAAAGAAATTTGGCATTACTGTACTTACCTAAAAGTTTGAGAACTTAAATTTTCTCAATTTTAATTTTATTCTTTTACAAAATGATACCAAGCCAATCACTTCCAGTATCAATGCTTATATTTCATTTGCACCTGTTTGTTAATAGCAAAATATAAGACTACTAAAAAAGAAAGAAAAATAGAGTGAAGATTGCATGGCAAAATATATAGATTTTTGTATCAGGCAAACTGATATTCAGATCTTAGCTTCATTGCCTATCCTATAACACCTCTTAATTTCAGTCTTAGTTCCATCTGTAAATGGGAAATATTTCTGCTGGGAAGGACAGTGAGATGATGTATAAAGTGTTTATTAAAGTGGTCAGCACATAGTATTCAATGAATAATAATTATTACTGTTGACCAACAATGTACTTTTAAAAATTAAGATTATATTCATTCACTGTTATTATTACCAAAGCATACTTCCTCTGGTATTTCATTCACATTAATATAAAAAACTTTCCATATCAAAAGAAAATGAAAGAGAATAAGTGGTTAATGAAAAGATCATGAAATTATATGTGAAGGTCAAAGAGCACTAGCAGAATAGCAATCATAAAATTATATGAACTTTTAGACCTCACTGGAGAACACAACTCAACATACTTCTGTGTAATATATTTCCTTTTCAAATCTTCAGCCTGTCATGGCTATGTTTGAAAAAGTAATCCATTATATATTTTTTTACATGAAGCTACATTTTTTTCTTCCAATCTGCATAGAGGGAAATTGCATCCAGATAACAACAGCAAATGTACTTTAATCAAAATTCTGGAATACTGGTTACAGAGTCCTGAAGGTGACAGAAAAGGATTTGATGCCTGATAAATTTGAAATTTAAGTCTTAGGAAAAGAAACATAACAAGAATAAATAATATAACTGCTTAGTATTCTCTGTCAGTGTTTAATGTATTTAAGCAGAACTTCATAGTTTTTATTTTAATTTAATACTACAGAAACGATATGTTAAAAGTGCTAAGTAAAATTATAAAAATGACAAATATATACTGTATTTATGAAGCTATTTCGTTAACCTCCATTTTCCTGGGAGTCTCTTCTTCATTTTTTTGCTATACCCTAAAACTATTATTTTTCTATCATATTTCAGGTTTGATACAATAGCAAAAAGACAAATTTCAAAAGTTAAAAAAAATAAACAGGCACCTGGCTGGCTCAGTAGGTAGAGCATGTAACTCTGGATCTTGGGTTTGTGAGTTCGAGCCCCACATTGGGTAGAGAGATTCCTTAAAAAATAAAATTAAAAATAATAATCTGTCATTTACAGACTTGTATGCTCTTTCCAATATTAAGGCAACACTGAACGAAAACTTTTTTGTTTGAACAGCAGTATAGTTTTGCAACTTCTGTTAACAAGGAGAGAATTTGTATGGAGAAAAAGTTGAAACAGCTGAATAATACACCATCATCATTATCATCATTATAATAATCAACAGTATTGTTCCCAATAACTTATAGTAAAATACACACTTTTGAAACAGAAAACTATCAGTTTCATAGGTAGATAAATATATTGAATGTCTATAAAATACTGAAACATATTTTTTTAATATTTTTTATTTATTTGAGAATTTGAGAGAGAGAATGAGAGACAGAGAGCACGGGAGGGAAACAGGTCAGAGGGAGAAGCAGACCCCCCGCCGAGCAGGGAGCCCGATGTGGGACTCGATCCCGGGACTCCAGGATCATGACCCGAGCCGAAGGCAGTCTCTTAACCAACTGAGCCACCCAGGCGCCCCCATATTTTCAATCTAAATCTCAAATAGTGTGCGAACTGACAACTTAAAATATTTAATTATATTCTCTTTCAAACTTTAGATGATGACTACTTTATACATGGTTACAAGAAGAACAAGATGGGACAAGTATAATAACTGATTTTTTTTTCTTAATGCCCATTTGTTTTAATCTTTTCTCAACTTTGGGAACTTGGTTTTTGATAGTAATAGTTCAGGAAGAATGCATACTTTGTCACTCATCTACTTTTTCAATGTATTGGCTGTCCTCTTCCAGGATAAAGTTAATAATAAGAAAAGTATGCACATGAATCATATTAGCTTTTGCAATGACAAGAGTCAGCTATAATGTCACTTTCATTGAGTTGCAGTTTATTGAAAGAAACATCACATACTTTTTTAATTTTTAAGAACAAGGCAAGTGATAAAAAGAAATGAGAATACTGTTGTTAGCAGACAATGATAATTATACTGCTTTCATAAAGTATTTTCAAAAGATAAAATGAGGTATTTGTCTAATCTTTTTATATATCCCTCATAGTTTAAGTTTATTTAGTCACAAAACAGGAAAATAGATGTATTTGGTAATGATATTGAGTGGTTATTAATGCTTCTTTTCTCATCAAATTTGTATATTTCAAAGAATATACCTGCAAACTAATCTTACTAGTTATTTGCATAATTAGTTGACAGAAGTTACATTTTCAATCTAATGAATTACAGTTATCTCCACTGCCAACTAATAATGAGAGCATGGTAGTAAATCTACTTTACTTTTCCAAGATTTTTCTTTGAGCTAATAATCTAAATGGCAGTGTTTGTTTTCTGAGACCTGTGTATTTTGCTCATTTCAAAATTTTTCTACACAATTTTCAGGGTCTTCATACTGACAATTCTGAAGCATTCCTGGAGTTGACAAAACAACTCATAGTAAAGGGCAGTTATGTAAATTACCTGCTTTGAAAAGATACTATCCTGAAAATATTACCTTACTAACAGAAACAACACTTTCTACAGGCCTTAAAATGATAGATTTTGGTGGGAAAATGGAGGGAAGCCAAAAGGTAGTTCCCTAGTTGAATAATATAGATTGAAAAAGAGTGAACAGAAGACGCAATTTAAAAAGCTAAACCTTTGGGGGACCTTTGAAAGAAGTACTTGCCAGCTGACCAAAGACAATTAACAATTTATACTGTGCAGGTAGAAAGGAATGCTGGTTTTCATTTTGCTGCATGAGGAAATTAGCTCATGTCCCATGTGTGGAATATTAAATATCTGAGTTTATTTATAAAGATTTCTTGTGTCAATAAAGAAATGCTGTTTGTGGAATATAGAATACAGAGAAAAGAGAGAAATTCCACTTGATTTCTGTTGCTAGGATCTAGATGATCACTATCTGAGCCAAAATAATGACCATGAAAATGAACTGGAATGGGTATATATGAAAAATATTTCAGAACCGATTGTGTTTTTGGAAGTTATGCCTTCTAATTTAAAATAATCTAACTTTCCACAATATTATAGACAGATGGAACCTGCCATTTACAGACAATTTTTCGGTAGGAAAAAACAAAAAAGACATGGTATTCTTTATTTGCCTCATTATCTCTTTTTGTTTTCTTTTACGTTCTTACCTAAGTAATTATTTTATTGTTTCTGTTTCTCAAAGATCAACTAATTCTATTCTTTAACATATCAGAAAATGTTATTCTAGTTTAATGTAATTTTTGGTATTTTACTTAACTCTCTTTTTCCATCTTTTAAAAATGTTCTATAAAGATATAAACCCATTAATGAAGAACTCCATGTATAGCTGCATTACTATCTATAGGTGTGTTGCCTTAATTTCTGGTCAAATTATCAATGTCAACATTTTATCTTTGAAAATGTTAATCACGGGCGCCTGGGTGGCTCAGTCGTTTAAGCGACTGCCTTCGGCTCAGGTCATGATCCCGGAGTCCTGGGATCGAGTCCCACATTGGGCTCCCAGCTCGGCGGGGAGCCTGCTTCTCCCTCTGACCCTATTCCCTCTCATGCTGTTTCTCTCTCTCTCTCAAATAAATAAATAAAATCTTTAAAAAAAAAAAAAAAAGAAAATGTTAATCACAGTCTTTCTTGAGTTTGGCTATAGGGCAATGTATTTTTTCCTTTAGAACTTAAAAAATTCTGTTCAATATTTCTTTTCTTGACAATTATGATTTATAAATAGGTTATGAAATACAGATTGGCATTTTCTCTGATTCTTTCCTCGGTCTACTGATTAAATTATTGTTAGGTCACATGGCCTAATTTTATCAAAATGAGTCTTGTTGCATCAAGAGTCAGCAGGTGTTATGGGGGTGGAGCGTTTCCTAGCCCCACCCAGGTACCTATACTGGAATTTTCCCATTAATGTCTCTATACCTTTGGGGATTAAGGCTTCTCTTTCTATTTTGGGGTGGGGATGTCCCTTGGCCTTTAACAAAGAAGGCAACCACAGTTAAAGCTCAGATAGATACTTAAACTCCAGTGTCTCAGAGACAGTCCTTCTGCAGGAAGACCCACAGACAATGGCCTGGTAACTCTTCAACATATTGAATGAGATGTGAGCAAGGCTCCTCAGCATGGGCATTTTGGGAAACTCTCTGTCACATGATATGGGATGATACTATGCAGGTGTTGGCTTGGCTTCTACTTGACTCAGTCATCTCTCTCTGGTGGCCATCTAACAAGACTACTACCTTGTTTCTTGCCCCAACACACTCTCTCCATACCTTGGTCCAGCTGCCCCCATGTAGTCTCTATAATTGGAAAGAACAAGCTTTGCTCTTTTTAGTACCACTGTCCATTAATCTATTTACAGTATAAACTGGATGATTCTCTTTTCTCAGTACCTTTCATTTTGATTTTCAAAAGTCTATTTAGGAAGCAAAACGAAAGAAAACTAAAAGTGATATTAACTCTAAAATTCCACATTTCTGTATAATACTCCACCTTTTCCTCAAGGTCCTATAGATGTCTCTAATTGATAAGGAAATAGCATATTTATTTTTAATGTTTTACCATAACAACTCCGAGTCTTGATTGCTTTTGCTCTGTAGCTCACTATTATTCCCAATAATATAAATCTTTGTTGTAATTTCTCCAGTCATGCAAGTAATTTTCCAACGTTATAGACAATCCTCTCCTTGAAATCCTCTTTAAAGATATTGTCTATACTCTATCTCAGCACCTCATACTCATAATCATATTTACAATGTTGTTGATACAAATAACTGCAAAACTTCCATAGAATCGATTGCATGCTTCTAACCTCTGACCATTACATCTTATTTTTTTCCTAGCTTATTTTCTCTTGTATCCTGATCTCAAAAATCTTTCAACCACACTGAGTCCTCAAATACATTGTCCTACCAACTTTTGGATTTCCCTCATGTAATTGGCTTCCCTGATGCCTTCTTAATTTATGTTTAATCAATATAATCACTTCTTTGTATACACCCTCAATTCCATAGCTTCTTTATTTGCGTAAACTCTTGGCAAAACCATAGCCTTGTTTAAATTCATCTCTCTGCACCAGTGCAACTGAATATGGTCACTTTAAAAACAAAACAGGGTACCTGGGTGGCTCAGCCGTTTGAGTGTATGCCTTCAGCTCAGGTCATGATCTCGGGGTCTGGGGATCCAGCCCCACGTCTGGCTCCCTCCCTCAGCAGGGAGTCTGCTTCTCCCTCTCCCTCTGCCCCTCCCCCTACTCGTGCCTGCTCATGCTCTCTCTCTCTCTCAAATAAACAAAATCTTTAATAAAAGCAAAAACATAACAAACAAGATAAAAAAACAAAATTGCAACTATACTGAATGATCTCACTTTACATTTGTGATTGCAAGCCTCAAGTAGCTGTAACTACTGCAGCCAATCATACTCTACATTTCTAGTGCATTTACTTGCTTTTCAAATGTATTTAGCATCATAAATCAAACAAGTTGTGTATTGCTCATGGGATATTTTATGCAAGGTTTTGGAGATATATATATATATATATATATATATATATATATATATATATATATA
>NW_023270702.1:13625707-13779627 GCF_011800145.1 Mirounga leonina
ATATATATATATATATATATATATATATATATATATATATATATATAAAATTTCCACACTGTTTTACCCAGAATAGGTTCACATGATCCTACCAATATGCTAGGTAGTTAGAAAATATAGTTTAGAATTATTTCTAGATTAAAGAGGAAGAACATGGGTATTACTGAATATTAGCACTTTTTGTCAATAGCCAGGCTTTGATAAGTAACTTAATGTAATATCTCCTTTAAATCAAACCACAGGGGCACCTGGGTGGCTCAGATGGTTAAGCATCTGCCTTCGGCTCAGGTCATGATCCCAGGGTCATGGGATCGAGTCCCGCATCGGGCTCCCTGCTAGGTGGGGAGCCTGCTTCTCCCTCTGCCTCTGCCTCTCTCTCTCTCTCTCTCTGACTCTCATGAATAAATAAATAAAACACTTAAAAAATAAATAAACCACAAAAATTTTCTTCAATATATTACTTGTATTCTCTTTTACATTAGAGTATGCTCTGAGAAATATGTAACATTCTCAGAAAAATAAGAAACTTTTCCAAATGTGTATAACTAATGCATTAGAGTGCCAAGATTTCAATCCAGACAGTATAACATTAGAGTTGCAAAGACTTAGTTTAGACTTTCTTTTGTGTTTTAAATGAATGGATAAAGATGTGGGTGTGTGTGTACACTCACATACACACACATACACACACACATATACAGGAAATATCACTCAGCCATCAAAAAGAATGAAATCTTGCCATTTGCAACGGTGTGTGTACACCACACATTATATATATATATGTCTTCTTTATCCATTCATCTGTTGAAGGACATCTCAGCTCTTTCCATAGTTTGGCTATTGTGGACATTGCTGCTATAAACATTGGGGTGCCTATGCCCCTTCAGATCATTCCATTTGTATCATTGGGGTAAATATCTAACAGTGCAATTGCTGAGTCTTAGGGTAACTATTTTTAACTTCTTGAGGAACCTCCATACTGTTTTCCAGACTGGCTGCACCAGCTTGCATTCCCACCAACAGTATAAGAGGGTTTCCCTTTCTCCACATCCTCACCAACATTTGTTGTTTCTTGACTTGTTATTTTTAGCCATTCTTACTGGTGTGAGGTGATACCTCATTGAGGTTTTGATTTGTATTTCCCTGATGCCAAGTGATGTTGAGCATTTCTTCATGTGTCTGTTGGCCGTTTATATGTATTCTTTGAGAAATGTCTGTTCATGTCTTCTGCCCATTTCTTTTTTTTTTTTTAATTGTTATAAAAATTTTTTTTTGCCAATTTCTGGATTATTTGTTTTTGGGGTGTTGAGTTTGATAAGTTCTTTATAGATTTTGGATAGTAGCCTTTTATCTGATAAGACATTGGCAAATATATTCTCCCATTCTGTTGGTTGTCTTTTAGTTTTGTTGACTGTTTCCTTCCCTGTGCAAAAGCTTTTTATCCTGATGAAGTCCCAGTAGTTCATTTTGCTTTTGTTTCCCTTGCTTCTGGACATGTGTCTAGCAAGAAGTTGCTGCAGTTGAGGTCACAGAGATTTCTGCCTGTGTTCTCCTCTATGATTTTGATGGATTCCTTTCTCACATTGAGGTTTTTCATTCATTTTGAGTTTATCTTTGTGTATGGTGTAAGAAAATGGTCCATTTTCATTCTTTTGCATGTTGCTGTCCAGTTTTCCTAACACCATTTGTTGAAGAGACTGTCTTTTTTTCCATTGGACATTCTTTCCTGCTTTTTCAAAGATTAGTTGACCATAGAGTTGAGGGTCCATTTTTGGGTTCTGTATTCTATTCCATTGATCTATGTGTCTGTTTTTGTGCCAATACCATGCTGTCTTGATGATCACAATTTTGTAATAGAGCTTGAAGTCAGGCATCAAGATGCCTCCAGCTTTGGTTTCCTTTTTCAACATTCCTCTGGCTATTCAGGGTCTTTTCTGGTTCCATACAAATTTTAGGATTATTTGTTCCAGCTCTGTGAAAAATATCGATGGTATTTTGATAGGAATTGCATTGAATGTGTAGATTTTCCTGGGTAGCATAGACATTTTAACAATATTTGTTATTCTAATTCATGAGCATGAAATATCTTTCCATTTCTTTGTGTCTTCCTCAGTTTCTTTCATAAGTTTTCTATAATTTTTAGAGTACATATCCTTTACATCTTTGGTTAGGTTTATTCCTAGGTATCTTATGGTTTTTGGTGCAATTGTAAATGAGATGGATTCCTTAATTTCTCTTTCTTCTGTCTCATTAGAGTACAGAAATGCAACTGATTTCTGTGCATTGATTTTATATCTTGCCACGTTGCTGAGTTCCTGTATCAGTTCTAGCAATTTTGAAGTGGACTCTTTTGGGTTTTCCACATAAAGTATCATGTCATCTGAGAAGAGTGAGAGTTTGACTTCTTCTTTGCCAGTTTCAATGCCTTTTATTTCTTTTTGTTGTCTGATTTCTGAGAACTTCTAGTACTATGTTGAACAACAGTGATGAGAGTGGGCATCCCTGTCATGTTCCTGACCTTAGGGGAAAAGTTCTGTTTTTTCCCATTGAGAATGATAGTCACTGTGAGCTTTTCATAGATGGCTTTTATGATATTGAGGTATGTTCCCTCTATCCCTACTTTGTGGAGAGTTTTAATTAAGAAAGGATGCTGTGTTTTTTCAAATGCTTTCTCTGCATCGAGAGGATCATATGGTTCTTGTCCTTTCTTTTGTTATAAATGTGATGTATCACATTGATTGATTTGCGAATGTTGAACCACCCTTGCAGCCCAGGAATATATCCCACTTGGTCATGGTGAATAATCCTTTTAATGTACTGTTGGATCCTATTGGCTAATATCTCGGTGAGAATTTTGGCATCCATGTTTATCAGGGATTTGGTCTATAATTCTCCTTTTTGGTGTGCTCTTTGTTTGGTTTTGGGATTAAGGTAATGCTGGTCTCATACAATGATTTTGGAAGTTTTCCTTCCATTTCTGTTTTTTGAAACACCTTCAGAAGAATATATTAGTTCTTTGAATGTTTGGTAGAATTCCCCTGGGAAGACATCCAGCCCTGGACTCTTGTTTATTGGGAGATTTTTGATTACTGCTTCAATTTCATTGCTGGTTATGGGTCTACTGAGGTTTTCTATTTTTTCCTGTTTCAGTTTTGGTAGTTTATATGTCTCTAGGAATGCATCCATTTCTTCCAGATTGCCTAATTTGTTGGCATGTAGTTGCTCATAATATATTCTTTAAATTGTTTGTATTTCCTTGGTGTTGGTTGTGATCTCTCCTCTTTCATTCATGATTTTATTAATTTGGGTCCTTTCTCTCTCTCTCTCTCTTTTTGATAAGTCTGGCTAGAGGTTTATCAAATTTATTAATTCTTTCAAAGAACCAGCTTCTAGTTTCATTGATCTGTTCTACTGTTCTTTTAGTTTCTATTTCATTGATTTCTTCTCTAATCTTTATTATATCTTATCTCCTGTTTGGTTTAGGCTTTATTTGCTGTTCTTTCTCCAGCTTCTTTAGGTGTAAGGTTAGCTTGTGTATTTGAGACTTTTCTAGTTTCTTGAGAAGGGCTTGTATTGCCATGTACTTCCCTCTTAGGACCGCCTTTGCTGCATCCCAAAGGTTTTGAACAGCGTGTTTTCATTTTCATTTGTTTCCATGAATTTAAAAAAAAATACTTTATTTATTTTTTTGAGGATCTTATTTATTTGAGAGAGAGAGAGAGAATGAGTGAGAGAGAGAGAGAGAGAGAGAGAGAGAGAGCATGAGAGGGGGAGGTTCAGAGGGAGAAGCAGACTCCCTGCTCAGCAGGGAGCCCAATGCAGGACTGGATCCCAGGACTCCAGGATTGTGACCTGAGCCGAAGGCAGTTGTTTAACTAACTGAGCCACCCAGGCACCCTATTTATTTATTTTTGAGAGAGAGAGAGAGAGGGAGAGAAAGAGAGAGACCATGAGTGGGGAGAGGGAGAGGGAGAAGCAGACTCCCTGCTGAGCAGGGAGCGTGATGTGGGACTCGATCCTAGGACCCCTGAATCATGACCTGAGCCGAAGGCAGACGCTTAACTGACTGAGCCACCCAGGCACCCTTCATGAATTTTTTTTTTTTTTTTTTTAAATTCTTCTTTAGTTTCCCGGTTGATCCATTCATTCTTTAGTAGGATGCTTTTTAGCCTCCAGGTATTTGAGTTCCTTCCAAATTTCCTCTTGTGATTGAATTCAAGTTTCAAAGCATTGTGGTCTGAAAATATGTGGGGAATAATCCCAATCTTGGTACCAGTTGAGACCTGATTTGTGACCCAGTATATGATCTGTTTTGGAGAATGTTCCATGTGCACTCAAGGAGAATGTGTATTCTGTTGATTTAGGATGGAATTCTCTGTACATATCTATATAGTCCATCTGGCCCAGTGTGTCATTCAAGGCCCTTGTTTCCTTGTTGATCTTCTGCTCAGATGACCTGTCCATTGCTGTGAATGGGTTGTTAAAGTCCCCTACTATTATTGTATTATTATCAATGTGATTCTTTAATTCTGTTATTAATTGTTTTATATAATTGCCTGCTCCCAAGCATAAATATTTTAATTGTTAGATCTTCTTGCTGGATAGACCCTTTAAGTATGATATAGTGTCCCTCTTCATCCCTTACTACAGTCTTTGGTTTAAAATTGAATTAGTCTGGGCGCCTGGGTGGCTCAGTTGGTTAAGCAACTGCCTTCGGCTCAGGTCATGATCCTGGAGTCCCTGGATCGAGTCCCGCATCGGGCTCCCTGCTCGGCAGGGAGCCTGCTTCTGCCTCTGACCCTCCCCCCTCTCATGTGCTCTCTCTCTCTCATTCTCTCTGTCTCAAATAAATAAATAAATAAAATCTTTAAAAAAAATTTAAAATCGAATTAGTCTGATATAAGGATTGCTATCCCAGCTGTCCTTTATCATGATAAATGGTTCTCCACCCCCTCACTTTCAATCTGGTCGTGTCTTTGGGTCTAAAATGAGTCTTTTATAGACAACATATCAATGGGTCTTGCTTTTTTAGCCAATCTAATACCCTGTATCTTTTGATTAGAGCATTTAGCCCATTTACATTCAGAGTAACAATCAAAAGATATGAATTTAGTGCCACTGTATTACCTGTAAAGTTCCTGTTTCTGTATATTGCCCCTGTTTCTTTCTGTTCTATTTTACTTTTGGGCTCTCTCTTAGCTTACAGGATCCCTTTATTATTTATTGCAGGGCTGGTTTATTGATTACAGATTCTTTTAGTTTCTGTTTGTCATGGAAGCTCTTTATCTCTCCTTCCATCCTGAATGACATCCTTGCTGGATAAAGTATTCTTGGTTGCATGTTTTTATCATTTATTACCCTGAATATATCATGGCAGCCCTCTCTGGCCTGCCAGGTCTCTGTGGATAAGTCTGCTGCCAGTCTAATGTTTCTACCCTTGTAGGTTAAGGACCTCTTGTCTCGAGCTGCTTTCAGGATTTTCCCTTTATCTCTGAAATTTGCAAGCTTCACTATTATGTGTCAGGCCATTGATGTATTTTTATTGATTTTGAGGGGTGTTCTCTGTGCCTCTTGGAATTGAATGCCTATTTCCTTCCCCAGATTAGGAAGTTCTCAGCTATGATTTGCTCACATATACCTTCTCTCTCTTTCTCTCTCTCTCTCTTCTTCCTCTGGGACCCCAATTATTCTAATATTGTTTTGGTTTATGGTATAGCTGATTTCTCAAAGCCTACCCTCATGATCCATTAGTTGTTTTTCTCTTCCTCAGCTTCCTTACTTTCCCTAATTTTGTCTTCTGTGTCACTGACTCTCTCTTCTGTCTTATTTACCCTAGCCGTTAAAGCATTCATTTTAGACTGCATCTCAGTTAAGGCATTTTTAATTTCAGCCTGATTAGATTTTAGTTCTTTTATTTCTGCACTAAGGGATTCTCTAGTGTCTTTTATGCTTTTTTCAAGCCCAGCTAGTATCTTTATAATTGTTATTCTGAAGTCTAGGTCCTACATTTTACTTACATCTATATTGATTAAATCTTTGGCAGAGAGTATTCCCTCTGGTTCTTTCTTTTGTTGTGAATTTCTCTGTCTAGTCATTTTGTCCAAAGAAGCATAATTTAATGAGAGTACAAAATCCAAAATATCAACCATGACCCCAGTGAAATACATACTAGACAAATCCAAAGAGATCAGAAACCAAAAAAAAAAAAAAAAAAAAAAAAAAAAAAGGAAAGGAAACATAGAGAATATAATCTCACTGGTGGAGAAAATAGGGTGGTCCTGGGTGTATTTGGTCTGTTAAAAGACACTAAATCCCAAAATTCTAAAGAAGGAAAAACTTAAATACATACAAAAATAAAATTGAATAAAGTGAAAGGAAGCCAAAATGAAGAATATATTTATAAAATGTAAATGTAAAAATGAAAATTAAAAAAAAAGACTTAAAAAAGGTGTTGATAAAATAAGAAACTAGTTGAAAAGGAAAAAAAGCTTGGGAGCTCTGCCTCACTCAGGCATCCCCATTTTTCTGTGACCCCAGGGATCATGGATTATTACTACTCCACCTAGGATTCTGCCCTACTTCACCACCTGAGTACCTTTCAGACAGGGAAGTCCCTCATCAGAGCAAACTTCTAAAAGTTCCAATTTTGCACTCTGTTGCTAATATCACTTTCCGGTAGCTGGCTTACAGAGGCTCCCTTCCCACCCCCTCACCCCCCATGGTTTATCTTCTGATATATCCCCTCAAATTCACTTCTCTGCACCTCCTACCTTGCAAAAAGTGGTTGCTTTTCTATTTGTAGAATTGCAGCATTCTTTTCTTAGATCTCAGGTTGAATTCACAGGTGTTCAGAATGATTTAATAGATATCTAGCTGAATTCAAGGGACCAGATGAAACGAGGGTCCCCTACTCTTCTGCCATCTTTCCTCCTATCACTTTTTTTTTTTTTAACTTCTCTCTATATTACAATTATCTGGTTAACCTCAAAGAACAGGAGCCTTTGACCTTTTGTTCATTTCAGTAGATTCAGAGCACTAATAACAGAATGATTTAAGTGTTCAATAAATATTTCCTGAATAAGTGAATTTGTGAAAGATTTACTTAAAATAACCCTGGGCTCTACCCAAGAAATTTGCATTAAATGTAAAGAAATGATTTTGGAAAATATTTTCTCTTTTCTAATGCAGTGCAAGCCAGCAGGTAGACATGTTTATTCAGTGTTTAATGTGTGTGAGGTGTTCTGCTGGGAGGTTATTGCAAATGAAAAACATGTAATTTGATGAAGAAAATGTAATTCTACTGGAAAACAAGGAAGGAATCCAAAATCAGCCATACCAGGTGTTATAATGCTTCTTTTGTAATATCAAAAGCATTCAACTCATTGTGAGTTGAAATCTGTCCTGAGACCATATATTCTAGAATGTGTTCTAAGTTTATCTTTTATTATGGAATGTGGGCTGTGTTTACCTAATGTACCAGATTGTAGTTCATTACTCTCAGCATTCAATCTAGCATCCTTCTCATTAATTTTTTCCTGGGAAAGTGGCCTAAGTATATTTGCATACTCTATGACCTGTCCAGATTTCAGTTTTGACCTGTGATAACTTCCCAAATCCACTTAATTGATTTATAGCTGTGGATTAGAGTCACTTAAGTACTCTAATGTCCTCTCTTTGCTGCAGATCTTCCTCCATACTTCACAAATGACCTGCATCCTCCCATTGAAAAAAAAAAGTTTAAATCCTTATAGAAAGTTAAAAAAGAAAGAAAAAGTTGAAATATCACTCTCATGGAATTTATAATCCAGATGGGAGATTATTAAAAATACTACAGGAGTGTAATGTATAATCATAATTTATACATAAGTTTTGTTAAATATTAATGGAGCATGGTAATCAGAGACATGAAATAAAAGAAAGGAAACTGAGTGAGTTGAGTCTTGTGGAAAAAAAACAATGCTCCTAAGTGTAGGATAAGAAGTAGCAGTTCAAAGGAATCAGTGGAAACACTGAAAGTATCCAGAAAAGTATGTTTTCCAAAATTTAGTACTATTAAATAACCACTGTATCTAAGCCAGGCATCTGTAACTATCATAATTGATAAAAGACTTTTCCTTTACCTCTTCTGAATTCCTCAAGAGAAAAAGAGTAATTTAGGATCTATTAGAATCTACTTAGTTCCTCTTGCTTTGAAAGATGCCATGCATATCCAGGCTACAAATAATTTTTAGTCAGTAATGTAGATTGAATGTTATTTTTGAGAACAGCATGGAGTTGCTGGGCCTGCCTTGCCTGTTAGAAAATCCATGGAATAAGAGGAGTATTTGTGTGTGCAATTCAATTATCTGAGGATAAAACTAGTTGAACACTTTTTATTCATACCATGGACAGCAAAGTTAATCTCTTGCTTTCATGAAGCATTTGTTTTTGCAGATCTGTTCTAGGAAAGATTGAAATCATACCTTTACCTATACCATATTTGAGGTAGAAAATTATTTCCTCCTAACTCTTGAATAGGTATAAGTAGCTATTTAAAAATACATTTTCAAAAATTGAAGAATAGCAAATATGCATTTCTATAAATATCTTCATTATTTTATTCTTAAAAGCAATTAAACCTGTGAGTGCAAGGTAATAGATTTGAATGAGTTATGGAAAATTCATCCCTAAATCATAATTTTTAATAAAGTTGTCAAATTCAATTCTCATAGACTAGAATGTTTCTTTAGTAAAGAAAATCTGGTGAGAATTTTATATGTTCATGACATGAGCTTTGTAAGTCATAAAGTTCTTCATTAAGAGGTTTTGCCTATTATATCAAGCTGTTTGAGAAATAAATGGAAATATTTAAATTTGTTCAGAACTTCCTTACTGTTGTTGTTTTTTTTTTTTTCAAATCAAGTGAGTATTAGAGAGTAAAACTAGTTCCAGACTTGACTTGTTTCCATAAAATTAATTCTTCTTAATTCTAGCATTTGGAAAGTGTGAAAAAATTTTTGTATTGTGCTAAAATAACATTTTAGTGTACTTTGTCATCATTATAATCATCATCTTTGTATTACTAAATGTGTTGCTTTTTAGTCTTGGAATAAATGCAAATGCTTCTGTAAGTTTGTCCTCCCAATAAATTGGCTATGGTGAAAATCAAGTTAAGTTTGATGCATATAGTTAACTTTTCCATTTGTACACCTTCACTTTAGATTTAAAAATCTCCTGAAAGTGAGTTCAATGGTTTTTTGGCAGAGCAATCTATAGCTAGGCTTTGGACAATATGAGAATGAGGGCAGCCTGTATATGGGACTAAAGTGGTAGGGATGGAATCAAAGTTAATATACTCTGAGTTCTCTAATCAGCAAGTTAACAAGTTAACAGATTTAGTGTTTGTGTCACTTTGTATGACTAATATTAATTATAATTTTAGAAAAACTAACAAGATAAGTTCTGGCATTTTAAAAATTTTGAAGATTAAGGAATTGAGTCTTTAATTATGTAATTTTTCCAGGATCACACAATGAGGTATACCTGAGTCAGAACTATACCACAAGAATATCTGATTCTAGTGTCCTAATTCTTAATTATAGGAGTTCTTATTGCATCACCATATAATCTATATGCAACCTAAAGTTACAGGGGAAGGTATTAGTCTTAATATCTGTCTGCTTGTCCTTGTGATTGAGAGAAAAATAAATCTAATTTTAGATAAAATGTGTATGTTTCAATTATCTTTTGTTACATAGCATACTACAAAATCTCATGATTTGGGGATGATTGGGTTTAACTAGGCAATTCTCAGTTGGGTTCTCATGAAGTTTCAGTCAACTGGTAGCTAGAACTAGAGTTATCTGGGAGGTGTCTTCACTTTCATATTTGGCAGTTTGTGCTGACCATCAGCTGGGACCTCATGTGGAATTGTCAGCCAGGACACCTCCACATGTCCTCTGCATGTGTCCTAGACTTTCTCACAACATGACAGGTGGATTTTAAGAGCAAGATTCCAGGAAAGAAAGCCAAGTAGAAGCTTTAACAAGTTATCTTTAGAAGTCATGGTGTCACTTCTTCGGTATTCTGTTACAATATGTGTCATCAAGACCAGCCAGTATTCAAGGGGAGAGAATTAACTCCACATCTAACTGGGAAGGGTATCAAAGAATTTGCAATCATGTTTTAAAACCACTTCAATATACATGTATTCTAATCTTCTCAATTTTTTTTTAGTACCAGATAGTAGACTCATTTCCTAATTCCTTGCCAGTTGTTAGGGCATCATTCATTGTTCACAACCAGCCAAATATAGGAACCAGTCTGATCATTCATATTTGACACACTCTGCAGATCATTCTGGGGTATACGTTAAAAACTAGAAGCCTTGGAAATAGACATGATTATGTAATGAGTTGGAATGAAAAGAATACTTGCTTAGGAATCAGAGACATGGGTTTCTGGCTTATTTATCCCTATTAAGTCAACATATTTTTGGGCAATTTACTAAAGTTTTTAATGCTTATAAAAATGGAATATATACACACACATATGTGTGTGTATATATATATATATACACACATATACATATTTGGGTTTCAAATGAGATAATGAGAAAAAAGTGGTATGTTATATATATATGTGTGTGTGTATATATATCTATATAGATATAGATATATATAGATATTTTTTTTTACCATATATGAGGATTTCAGAAAGGAGGAAAATTGCTTAACCATTAAGTCGAATAAATGTGCTGCCTCCAGTATACTGAATTTGAAAGCAGATAGAGGAAATTAAATAGAGGCATTTCGATATAGACATTAAAGAGTGTATCTACCAAACCCTTATTTTACAGCTGAAGGAAATGAGACCAAGACAGGTAAGATATTTGCAGAAGGTCACATATTGCTGGGCAGGGACATAACCAAATTCAGAAGTTCTTGACCAGAGCTTGACATGTTTATAGTCTTTGCTTATTTTTTTTTTTTTAATGTACTGGCTTGACATAAATTTTGCTCCTGTACTGGTAATTGTTTTACATAATCTTTCACTGAATTTAACTATTTGAAGCCACATTTCTGCCATTTATCTGTTTCTAAGTTCTTATAGCTCAAAATCAATATTTTAGTAATAATATTGTTTAAAATTTCTCCCCTTTGATGAGGTGTATAGAAGGAATGAAATCTGATTCTTGTGATTTATTGGTGGAGCAAGGGAAAAATGTAGTCAGGAAGTACATTATCAGCTGACAATGTGCAGAAACAGCACTAGGACACATGAATGATCTGCTAAGACATCATTCTTTTCAATTCTCTCTCTCTCTCCCCTACAATATAACCTAGCCTTTATTTATGGCAGTGAAGCAGCATTCAAGAAGAAATAAGATAGAGATTTGAAGTGCATGCAACATATTTTACAGTATATCTGATGAACCCATCTTAAATTTTCAACAAAGATTGTCTTAGAATAAAACTGTAGGTTTGTATTTTTTCGTTCATTCATTGGATATGTGTTACATGCTCAGGACCATACAATATGCTGAACACAAAATGATGACATGCTAGAGGTGGCTCTGGCTTTCACAGAGCAAGCCGTCTTATTGATAAGACTGATAATTGATCATCATGGTGGACCATGTACAGTAACCTGTCAGTGGAGGTAGAGGGCTCTGAGGAAGCTTTGAGGGTTGCTGATCCAGACAAGGGTAGTTGGGAGGTTTCCATTATGTTAGTGACATTTCAGCTAAGACTTCAGGCTTGAGGAAGTGTTCCTGGCGATGGTCAGAGTTGGTGAGAACATAATACATTCAGCCAGGACTTGGGGTAAGTTTCTCTGCATCTCTTTTTTTTTTATGACTCATTTTCCTTTCCCCAAGCCTAGAGTCCATCTCCCCTTTTCTAGGCCAATATGAGCATAAACTAAGAGTCAAAAAAGATTTATATGTGTCAGAAAAAGTTCTATAATTACAAATTTATGCTTATTGCTGTAAAAGAATCATGAAAAATGGGAACTTTTAAATTTGGTTTTAATTTCTCTTTCCAGCTATACTTTCCTTCTACCATCCCCAAAATAGAAGTAAATAAATAGGAAGCTAAATTAGTCAGATTTTCAGATTTTGAAGTCTTAAGAGTTTCCTTTGTTCAAGAAGAAGAGTTAAGACATTTTTAAAATTAGTTTTGTTTCCTAATATCTTTTTTTATTTCAAGTTTTATTTAAATTCCAGTTAGTTAACATACAGTGTAATATTGGTTTCAGTAGTAGAATTTTGTGATTCATCATTTATATACAATACCCAGTGCTCATCACAAGTACCCTCCTTAGTACCTATCACCTGCTTAACCCATCCCCCTACCTACCCCCCTTCATCAACCCTCAGTTTGTTTTCTGTAGTTACCAGTCTGTTTTATGGTTTGCCTCTCTCTTTTTTCCCTCATGTTCATCTGTTTCATTTCTTAAATTCCACATATGAGTGAAGTCATACAGTATGGGTCTTTCTTTGACTGACCTATTTCACTTAGCATAATACACTCTAGCTCCATCCACGTCTTTGCAAATGGCAGGATTTCATTCTTTTTGATGGCTGAGTAACATTCCCTTGTGTGTGTGTGTGTGTGTGTGTGTGTGTAGAGAGAGAGAGAGAGAGGTGGTATATATATAAGAGGTGGTATGTATATATATATATATCCATTCATCAGTCAATGGACATTTGGGCTCGTTCCATAATTTGGCTATGTTAATAATGCTGCTATAAACATTGGGGTTCATGTGCCCCTTTGAGTCAGTATTTTTGTATTCTTTGGGAAATACCTAGTAGTGTAACTGCTGGTTGTACGGAAGTTCTATTTTTAACTTTTTGAGGAAACTCCATCCTGTTTTCCAGAATGGCTGTAGCAGTTTGCATTCCTACCAACAGTGTAAGGGATTTCCCTTTTCTCTGCATCCTCACCAAAACCTGTTGTTTACTGTGTTGTTAATTTTAGCCATTCTGACTGTGTGAGGTGATATCTCATTGTAGTTTTGATTTGTATTTCCCTGAAGATAAGTGATGTTGAGCATCTTTTCACACGTCTATTAGCCATCTTTATGTCTTCTTTAGAAAAATGTCTATTCGTGTCTTCTGCCTATTTCTTGACTGGATTATTTGTTTTTTGGGTGTTGAATTTGATTAGTTCCTTATAGATATTTTGGATATTCTTTATTAGATATGTCTTTTGCAAATATCTTCTCCCATTCCAAAGGTTGCCTTTTATCTTATTTTTTTTTAAAGATTTTATTTATTCATTTGAGAGAGAGAATGAGAGAGAGAGATAGAGCACAAGAGGGGGGGGGAGCGGGAGAGGGAGAAGCAGACTCCCCACTGAGCAGGGAGCCCGATGCGGGACTCAATCCCAGGACTCCAGGATCATGACCTGAGCCGAAGGCAGTCGCTTAACCAACTGAGTCACCCAGGTGCGTGGTTGCCTTTTATCTCAAATCAAGTACACAAACTCAAATGCCAACTTGAATAGTGTAAGTAAACTAAAAGAGTAGATTTGGTCATGAATAAGAAATGAATAAGCAATTTAAATAATTAACTGTAAAAGATATTTAGAGGAATAATTGGAGATTTTGGATATAGCCTATAATATGATTAATTAATTATTGCTAATTTTTAGGTGTAATAATGGTATTGTGGTTATGTAGAAAAAGTTCTTTTAGGCTTTTTTTTTCTTAGAGATGAATACTGAAACATTTAGAATTGAATATCATGATGTGTACATTTGCCAACAAAGGTGAGTAAGTATAAAAACATAAGTAAAAATTGTTAGGCACTATCTAACCTGAATAGAAGTGTTATAAATTAAAAAGCCATTATTCAGCTTTCTGCACATGAGGAAATGTAGGCTCAGTGTTGGGCAGATGTTCAATTTTTCAAAAGAAACTGTAAGTCCATATTTTTATATGACACTACCTGTGTTTAGAATATTGGCACTTAATTAATCAATATTTAAACATTCTTTATTCCAAACAAAACAGACTTAAGACCCTAAAGAGATCTTTGGGATTTCTAGTTTAGGCTCATACACAAGGGAGAAATGGAGCTAAGATTTGGGAAGTGAGGAGGCAGTTGCAGCTATCCAAGGAGAGATGCTGAATGCATCCCTCTAAACTAGGAAGCATACTTGGTCTTGAAATGTTCAAATAATACATGCATGGTAGATGGTAAGATTGAGAGAGATATGTTTCAGAAAGTTGTGAATTTCAAAAATCATGTTGGTTTGGAATGTACCCCTATTGATAGGTATAAATATGAACCTATGTCTGTCCAGTGTTAGATTTTTGCTGTAATTTAAGATATCTATCTTCCAATGACTTCATTGAATTTTGTGCTCCTCTGGTGGGATAGTATGTAGAATGGATTAAATTTTATTAAGTAGCTTGAAGTAAATATGATTTTTATTATAAGTATTTTGTTGTGTGAAGCTCACACACTTGCTATGGATATTTTATAATTATTGCTTTGACAAAATACCAGTTTGTAGAAAGCATTAGAGATGATTATGCTTAAAGGTGGTGAGATCAGTAAGTGGTCCACTTTAGTAGTCTAGTATAGATGGAGTGCTGGCCTGAACTAAGAATATATAATGGGGATGTAATAAGTGAGTGATGAGAAATATTAAAGAATTTTGATTGAGTAGGACTTAACAATACAGAGATAAAACAAATACAATTTTCAGTTTTCAAAGAGGTTTACTGTGTTTCAAGTTTAATAAACTAAGTGACTTATGGAGTCATCTACTGAGCTAGAAAAGGCTGATGCAGAAGCAAGTTTGGGTGGGGTTTTGTACATGCTGATATGAGATGCATGGGAACTTTCTGGTCAAGATGCACTGAGTCATTTAAATATTGATTTGAAGTTTAATAGTGAAATCTGAGCTAGTAATATATATTTGGGATTGCTAATTTAGTGATGATATTTAAAGTAGACAAATTGTCATAGAAAATGTGTAGGAAAGAGAAGGTTTGAAGGATAGTGCAGTAAATACTATCATTTTAGTCTTCCCAGTCTCCATTCCCTTATTCTTCTAGCATAAGACTGTGCACTTGACCTAAATTAGACCAATCATAAATACTCCTTTCCCTTGGTCACAGTTATTGGTAAAAGGAGTAGGCATGTGACTCAAATGATAGTAATCAGAGTTAAAACTAGAGCTGGGAGAAAAATACTCTTTTCTGTTCTTGTAAGATGTGTGAGCAGATGACCTTAGAAGCAGATGTTGTATGCAAAAAGGAAGACAGCTGTAGAAGAGAAGTCATCAAACAGAGAAAAGCAGAAAAGAGGCAGTAAGATAGTCCTGATGGCACTTAAGATTTTGGCTCCACTTTTTCTCAAAGTCAGTTTTTTAAAAGCCAGTGTATTTTCTTTGTTGGCTTAATTCTACCCCAATATACAACATTTTCAAGAAGTTAAAATGTAAAGGACTAAATGCATAGAATTGTATTTGCAGGGGGCAGAGGGTTGTTTAGGGCTTAAAAAAGAGGGTATTTTCCCCCATATACATTTTTTTTGTATATATATTTAACTTAGCAGAAAAAAATACAGTATGTTTAAATGCCTGTAAAAGAGATCCAGTAGTAAAGAGAGAATTACAGTGAATCAAACTGAAAATATTAACACTCATTAATTGTGTGCCTCACAAATAAGGAGTGACTAAGACTGAGCTCTAATAATAGTAGTTTATCTTTAATGAACAGGGCTATTTTACCAAGGTAATCATAACAGATAGAATATATTTTCCAAAAAGATTGTTGAAAATGAGGAATTTAAAGCTTGTAAGAACATGTAATATATAATATTACATAGTAATCTTAGCATTCAGTGTTTTTTTTCCCTTAATCTTTAAATTACTTCATGTAAGCAAAGTGATATATATTGAAATTAAAAGTTGGTTTTATCGCCATTAGTAGTATATTACATATTAAATCTAAAATAACAATTTTTTTCAAATTCTCTTAAGTGTTTTGAGATTTATCTTTGAGTTTTAGGTAAAAAACAAACAAACAGACAAGTAAACAGCCCCTAAAACCTTACTTAAGAAACTGTGCATGTGAACCTGATACCAGTAATTGATGTTAAACTCACTAGAAATTTGGACACATTAGGAGCTGTGGTGATGTCACAGTGTTCACAGTAAGGAGGGGGGAGTAAGCCATGTAAATAGTCTGGGTTAAGGGTGCCTGGGTGGCTCAGTCGGTTAGGCTCCTACCTTCAGCTCAGGTCATGATCCCAGGGTCTTAGGATTGAACCCTGTTGTCAGGTCTCTCTGTTCCGTGGGGAGGGAGCCTACTTTTGTAGCTCTCCCTGCTTGTGCTGTCTCTCTCTCTCAAATAAATTATGATTTAAAAAAAATAGTCTGGGTTAGACTCAGGTTGACAAAATCATTAATTTATAGTCCCACTAAGATTATGGTAAAACCCAATAAATTTATATTCCCACAAGATGGATTTATACTAGAAAATATTACCTGGCATATGGGCTATGAGGCCTAGGCTAAAAGTATAATAGATAAAAGGTCTCTATTTTGAAGGTATTTCAGACAGCAACAGATAATTACCCTCATTGGATGTTTTTTGTGGAACTGAACTCTTGTAAAACAGGTGGCTCTTTCTACTTTTGGGGCTCTTTAATTTCCCACCTGGAAATTATGCTTCTAGAATATTACTATGAGTCTCATTGCTTTATTTGCTTAGTTATGAGAAGTAACTATTTTGGATTTAAAATGATATGTCATTACTAAAGCAAGTAATTCACATAGAATTTCATTAGTAAGTAGAGACATTATAAGGCCTCATTTTTATGATTATTTAATAAAATTTGTCTTGGTTTTTTTTATTTCCTTTTGGCCAAAGACAGATTTTATAGAAAGTAGATTACAATTACTATATTTTAATTAAGAATCTATGTCAAGAGAATAAAGGTGAATTGTATTTGTTACAATACTTGTTTTCTGTGCACATTCATCTGAAAAGACATTTGTGTTATTAATTTAAATATGTATCTTATATCCTTCTAAGAGTAGGTAAGTAGATGCTCAAACTTAATTATTTTAAATGTGTTATAAGCAACCTTCTATTCTATTAGAAGGTTCTATTCTATTATGTTGATAGGATATACTAGATGCTACTTTTTAATTTAAAATAAATATAAGTACTTCTAATGTGTATGGTGGCCAATTTGCAATTATGATCTCCATGATGAGATTCTTCCAGGAAATGAGAGGTACATTATAATTTAAATGGAGTTGTAGATCTGGTTGATTTTAATTTGTGACCTAGAGGTCAATAGTTATTGGGTGTAATAACCTTCCAGTAATGGGGAAATTCAAGGCACATTTATATAATGAGAAATCATAACTAGTTATGGTTCAGGATGATGATTTTTCTCTTTGCCATTCTGATCTGCAATTCTGCCTTCATTTTATAGACTTCATACCTCTAGTGTTTAAGACACATCTTTACTCTAGACAAAGTTATAAAGCTACTCTTTGATTTATAATAAAGTTTATAACATCCACTATATTCAATGCAGTGCTTTTATATGCTTGCTATTTTTAAATGTGTGTTTTTATTATCTTTCTTATAAGTCTCATATTAGTGTTTGCCTAATACTTTGTTTCCTCAGGATTGTCTTTCAGATAATCAGATTTTCCTAGTTTTATTTATTTATTTTACTAAATTAAAATGCACATTTTCTAGATAGAAGAAAATTCATAGCAGAGCTGTCTTTGTATAAAACTATTTATTGCACATCAAGACAAAACTAAAATTTATTACAGTGTTAGAAACTAGTATTTCCAAGTTAAATGAGAATTACACATAGTAAAATAACATAAAATCTGATCTTTATTCATTATTACCGAATCAGAATTTAACCTTGAATTTAGAATAATGCAAAACCAAATAGAGTCGAAACTTTAAAAAGTGAGTGAAAAAGATTTTACTGTATAGAAGAAGTGTTTTACTCATGAATAACAATAATAATAAGGATAAGGGTAATACATTTTTGAGTAATTATGCCGTTATGTGGAAGATTTTCACTCTTTAGGTGATTATCATATAGTTCTTTAATCTTCGTAACTACTGGGTGAAATAGTACTATCATTATATCCATTTAAAAATGAGAAGTCTGAGATTAAAAAGATTAAGTAACTAGGTCAAAGTCAGGTTTGCTATTAGTTAGTTTAGGTCTTTGGGGTCTCAAATCTGTGCTCTCTGAACCACTTCTCTTTGAAGTATTTTCTTTGAACATCTGTTTCAGACCTACTGAATCAGAATTTCTGGTTGTGGAACATAATAGTCTGCATTTTAACATTTGTACTAGAATTCACATTTCTTATATATGGCAGCCTACAGAAGACAAGAAATACCGTAAATAATTAATGATGAGTCTAATTCACTTGAAACAATGTACTAGTAAATAGGATTGTAGACAGCCCAACAGTAGAGTGGGGACAAACTGCCTATTTTAGTAGAAAACTGCCTATTTCAATGATACTTACAATGGTGAAGCCTTTTGACAGTACTTTTGTTGGATTTCACTTCTGACTCAGAATGAGTTCTTCATAACAAACTATGTATTTGGAGGCTCATATTTAACTTGTCTCTTTGGCAACAATTGGGTGAGAGGAAATGTTAGCAGGAACCATAGCATGGGCTGTAAAAATCTACTCCAGTCCCAGTAATGTTGAACATTTGCTTAGTTTGTTTTAAGAAGCTTTGTAGGTACCACTCTTGCTTTTTAATGAATACATCAGAGGGAGTTTACAGACATAATTAGAATTCTTTAGTATCAGCACTCCTTTCCTGGGGTTTTAAACAGTTATAATAGGTGAAACAAATATGTTTATTTAAGGTCTTTGATACTTAAGTGAAACAAATTTTGTTCACCATTTGGTATTAAAAACAAACTCAAAACTGACCTATTGGGCAGGAAAATAAAAGAAATTAAAATCTGAGAATATCAAAGCAGGAATTTAGATGTTGAATGTTTGAAATATGGATGAAAGAAATATTCAGTGTGTTTCAGGTTTTTAAATAGCTTTAGTCAAATTGTTGAATTTTGGCTTATTGAAATCCTATGCAAATATTCATATTCTAAGGTAATATTGGATAATTTATGGCAGCTTTAATTTAATAAGTCACTTCTCTAAATGTGAAATCACACTTTAGAAACAAAACAGACACAAAACCAAACAAAATGAGGTAAAAGTTAAGATAATTTTGGTCATATGAATCTTACTTAAAATAATAGGTTATTCCTTATCTACCGACCTGGTAGCAATCAAGTGTCTACTTCCCACACACTGAAAAAGCTTCAGCCAAAATAAATAAACATTTCAAAAACAACTGATTTGTTCAGTTCCTCAAGGCCTTCCTAAGGGACCAGCATAAAAACAAACAAGCAAACATATTTTTATATTACAATAACAAAGAAGTTCATTGTAGAATATGTTAAGAAAATATAAGCAGGGGTGGCTCAGTTGGTTAAGTGTCTGCCTTTGGCTTGGGTCATGATCTTGGGGTCCTGGGATCAAGCCCCACATGGGGCTCCCTGCTCAGCAGGGAGTCTGCTTCTCCCTCTCCTTCTGCCCTTCCCCCTGCTCATGCTCTCTCTCTTGCTGTCCCTCTCTCAAATAAATAACATCTTTTTTTAAAAGAAAGAAATATAAGCTAAAAGAACAAAAATTAAAATTACCTATAACACAGACATGAACATTATTATTCGTTGTCTATTTATTCTGCCCACCCCTCAGAAATGGAGTCATAATTCTATGATATTTTAAATTTGATCCTTCATTTTACAATCTGTCTTTATTTTGCCATGCCATGAAATAGTCTTATGTAACTCTGTTTTTAATGGCATTATTCTATTCCCCAATGAGGATGAGGATTTAAAAATTAATAATGAAATAGCTTATTGTTGGACATAATTACATGATATAGGGGATAAAATACAGGTTGTGGAAATAGAGGGTCAGCCTCTTTCAAGCTAAATGGCTTGGGCTGTGTTATTTAATCTCTGTACCTCAGTTTCCTTAACTGAAAATCAGTAGATTAAAATGTTTGTTGTCTCATTGAGTTGTGAGGATTGGGTGAGTTAATATCTCTTAAGCATAGTAACTGGAGGGGTGCCTGGGTGGCTCAGTCAGTTAAGCATCTGCCTTCAGCTCAGATCATGATCCCAGGGTCCTGGAATCGAGCCCCACATGGGGCTCCTGGCTCAGTGGAGAGCCTGCTTCTCCCTCTCCCTCTGCCTGCTGCTCTGCTTACTTGTGCTCTTTCTCTCTGTCAAATAAATAAATAAAATGTTAAAAAAAAAAAAGGATAGTAACTGGAATATGGCATAGCTCAATAATTATTAGGTATTATGAAGACAATAATAATTATGTAATACATTCCTAGAATTAGAATTTCTGAGTAAAAGATGAAGCATAATTTTTAGAACTTTGATGCTTATCAAGAAATTGCCCAGATATGCCCAATGGGAATACACAGATTATCTATCTAGTTCTATTCCCAGATTCAGAGTTTAGGATCAAATTTAACATGAAAATTATCAAAATTTATTTTAGGAGTTATAAAACTAATATTATTGGTACAAAATCCAACTACATACCTTACTTATTTTTTTATGTATTACTTGTTTATATTTCTATTATGGTAAGCAATACATATTATAATCTTTGGATAGTTATTTGTTGTTTTCTCCTCTATATCCATACTAAGTAGCATGTTATTGTAACTTTATGATCTATTTCAGTTTGAAACATACAAATAGAGTATCAGTGTTGTCTTTTTTTAAAGTTTTTATTTAAATTCTATTTAGTTAACATATAGTGTAATATTGGTTTCAGGAGTAGAACTTAGTGATTCATTACTTACATACAACACCCAGTGCTCATCACAAGTGCCCTCCTTAATACCTATCACCCATTTAGCTCATCCCTTACCCACCTCCCCTCCATGAACCCTCAGTTTGTTCTCTATAGTTAAGAGTCTGTTTTATGGTTTGCCTTTCTCTCTTTTTTTTTTTCCTTTCCCTATGTTCATGTTTCATTTCTTAAGTTCCACATGAGTGAAATCGTATGGTATTTGTCTTTCTCTTACTGACCTATTTCACTTAGCATAATACACTCTAGCTCTATCCATGTCATTGCAAATGGCAAGATTTAATTCTTTTTATGGCTAATATTCCATTGTATATATTACCACCTCCTCTTTATCTATTCATCAGTCAATGGACGTATGGGCTCTTTCCATATTTTGACTGCTATAGACTGCTGTTATAATGCTGCTGCTGCTGCTGCTGCTGCTATAGACTTTGGGGTGCATGTGCCCCTTTGAGTCAGTATTTTTGTATCCTTTTTGTAAATACCTAGTAGTGCAACTGCTGGGTCATAGTAAAAGCAGTAAAAAAAAAAAAAAAAAAAAAAAGCAGTAAAAAACTGCTTTTGACTTTTCGAGGAACCTCCATACTGTTTTCCAGAGTGGCTGTTTGCACTCCCACGAACAGTGAATAAGGGTTCCCCTTTCTCAGCATCCTTGCCAATACCTGTTGTTTCTTTTGTTGTTAATTTTAGCCATTCTGACTGGTGTGAGGTGGTATCTCATTGTGGTTTGATTTGTATTTCCCTGATGATGACTGATATTGAATATCTTTTCATATATCTGTTAGCCATCTGTACGTCTTCTTTGGAGGAATGTGTTCATGTCTTCTGTCCATTTCTTGAGGGATTATTTGTTTTTTGGGTTTTGAGTTTAATTAGTTCTTTATATATTTGGATACTAATCTTTTATCAGATATGTTATTTGCAAGTATCTTCTCCCAATCTGTAGGTTGCCTTTTAGTTTTGTTGATTGTTTCCTTGGCTGTTCGGAAGCTTTTTATCTTGATCAAGTCCCAATAGTTCATTTTTGCTTTTGTTTCCCTTGCCTGAGGAGACATATCTATTAAGAAGTTGCTACAGCCAATGTCAAAGAGGTTACTGCCTATGTTCTCCTCTTAAGATTTTGATGGTTTCCTGTCTCACATTAGGTCTTTCATCCATTTTGAATTTATGTGTGTGTATGGTGTTAGAAAGTGGTCGATTTTCTTTCTTTTGTATGTTGCTGTCCAGTTTTCCCAACGCCATTTGTTGAAGAGACTTTTCCATTAGATATTTCCTGCTTAACAAAGATTAGTTGACCATATAGTTGTGGGTCCATTTCTGGGTTTTGTAGTCTGTTCTATTGATCGATGTGTCTGTTTTTGTGCCAGTGTTTTTGTGCTGTCTTGATGACTACAGCTTTGTAATATAGCTTGATATCCAGAATTGTGATGCCTCCAGCTTTGCTTTCTTTTTCAAGATTACTTTGGCTATTCAGTGTTGTCTTAATTTTCATATTTAATATATTTTTGAGGTGAATACCTTTTTATCTTTTTCTTTGACCTGCTTTTGTTGAACTGCTTTATCTCTTTCTTTTTCTTTAGGAATGTTTCTACTAGATGCTTGTTCCCATTTGTTACTAATATATTAAACCTTTCTCTTCAGTGAATTTGGCCTGTTTTTATTTTCATAATTTGTTACTTTATTTGCCTTGATTTTTTTCCCCTTTCATTTCTTCCTCCTAGGAGTTGTATATGGTGTCGGTGTGTCAGTGTGTGTGTGTGTGTGTTTATATGTGTGTGTTTGTATATGTATTCAGTCATATCTATGTAAGTTTATGAACCTTTTTGTTTCTATAGTTGATATAAAATGGATGATTATTTAAAATTTTTAATTTGGCCTGAACCTTAAGTTACTGTGAATTTGAAACCCAAAAACATTAATATCTTCTGCAGTTTTCTCCTGATTTGGCTTCCATATGAAGCCCCTAAGTTTCATAGTAGCTCTATAATTAAAACATATCCTACACAGAGTGAATGACAGCCATTCTGTTAAGTAATTTGTATATATTCTTTAATTTATTAACATAAGGATTCCATGTTCTTCCATGTTTTTCAAATTAGACATACAAAGTTTAAGGAATGAACCAATTCCACAGATCTATAAATGACAGAGCTAAGTCTTATTGCCATTTTAAACCTCTATAAGATAACCTCTTCTGCACCATTGCACTCTAACATTTTGGAAAACTTAGAGGCAGTAAAAGGTGAACACCAGAACTATGGAGCTCAAAAGTCTTTGAGATATTCTGGCACAAATGCTTCACTTTTTCCATGCGTGGACTGAGGTAAAGAGGACCAATTGTGATTAAGTATCTTGCCTAACACATTCTAGGTAAGAATTTTAACAATATAAATTAGGGTTATTGCGTGTGGATATAAGACATATTTGGTTGATATTTTTGAATCTGTAATTAAAACATCTGGATATATTTAAATTACTTGTTTGTTTAGTATGACAATCTCTAGTTTTATTCTTTATATTCACATACTTTTAATGTTAAGAAATTTATATTTTTATCAATATATGCTCAGATAGCTTCATTTTGGGCTCCTTTAAGGAAAAATACAAACAAGATATATAATATCTAAGCTAATTATTGCTTATTAAACATAGGAAATGATGAATCACAGACCTGTACCCCTGAAACAAATAATACATAATAAATAATAATAATAATAATAATAAAACATAAATGAATAAATAAAAAGAAAAAGAAAAAAAGAAAACCACAAAAAATCCATAGGAAATGGTAGAGAAATTCTGTGTGCTCCACCTTTTTTTTTTTTTTTTTTAGATTTTATTTATTTATCAGAGAGAGAGAGTGAGAGAGAGCACAAGCAGGGATAGTGGCAGACTGCAGGAGAAGTAGGCTACCCGCTGAGCAAGGAGCCCGATGAGGGACTCAATCCCAGGAACCTGGGATCATGACCTGAGCTGAGGGCAGATGCTTAACCGACTGAGCCACCCAGGCACCCTGGTACCACGCAGTTTGATAGGCAGGTCTGACACTAAGTATAAACTACCTTTAAGTATCCTCATATTAGTTTTCTCTATTCCATTTGATTTCTGATGAATAAATAGGAACTTGGGAGGAAGAATGAGAGGCAGATGTGTTAGGATTAATATAGGTAACATCAAGCACAGGCTGACATTTATGATTGCCATGAGTTGAATTCTCTGTTAGGACCTAGTCCTGCTGCTAAGTCTGAACCAGTATTTTTCTTCCAGTTTTTGTAGCCTCAAAACACTGATTAGCCCATTTATTTTGGCTTGCTGTGTTCTCAGTTCTTTGGTTTGATCTCTTTGCCTACTGACTTCACTCCTGTTTTGATCCTTCATTTTACAACACCCTTATATCACATCTTCATGAACCTATTTACTGGCTTGATCACATTTTCCTGCTGCAAACCATTGAAGCTTTATTTAAAAGATCTCCAAGGACATGTTTACAAAGACATGCACAAATTGTTCTTTTATGTGATTGAGGTAGGGAGCATTTATATCATACAAGCAAACCTGTGTTACTAACATTTATTGAATGTTTATATATTAAGCACTATGGTAGGTGTTAGGAAATTAAGAAGAATAGATACTGTTTCAACCCTGGGGACCCCAGTCTCTCTGGTGCCTTTTGTAACATCTAAAAAGAATGGGAAGTCATAGTATCTCTTTAGGGAAGATAGATATTCCTACAGAAAAAGAAAGTTAAATTTTAAGCTTTAACGAGAGCTTATAGCACCAAGTAGTGTGAGGGAGAGCTTGTGACCTACGTCCATCCTACATATATGATCCAGTGCCTAGAGGTGTGTCTGACAAAGAGTAGGTGCTCAAAAAGTATTATGTTGTGTTGACTATGCCAACGATACTGATTCTGTATGTCATCAGTACTAAGTATAAATAGAAAACACTGTTCAGTGGATCAGTCAGAAAAGGCCTATTGGAAGAGATTTTATTCAAAATGAAAATAGAAGCGCATACATGATGGGCAAAAGAGCATTTCTCTCAGAGTTTAGAGATTATTTTAAGCACAGATGGGAGTTGATTCAAGAGAACCTGTCTGCCTTAGCCATTTTATGAATATATTTATTTGAAGACAATAAATTTACATACACTTATATAAATTATAAGCACCCTTTTGTAATTTTTTTAGTAGGCTCCACACCCAGTGTAGAGCCCAATGCAGGGCTTGAACTCACAACCCTGAGATCAAGACCTGAGCTGAGATCAAGAGTTGGATGCTTAACCAACTGAGCCACCCAGGTGCCTCTGTAATTTTTTTTTTATATCACATTTATTTATTCTGTAAGAAGAAGGACTCAGGCTTTCATGAAACTAGGAGGGCATTAAAAAGGTATGCTGTACTAAAAGAAGGTAAAAGAGCTACAGCCTTTTTTTTTTTTTTTAAGTATACATTTGATTGTTTTTTTATGGCAGTTCTTCACAATGGACATTTTTACTTCAAGCCAAAGGTAGGTGTAGGAAAGTATCTAGATATTCATAGAAGTTTCCTTTTCCTCTTCCTTGTTTTTAGGTGGAATGTGTTAAGAAGAAAAACTAAGAGAGGGAATTTGAGGAGTTAATATGGCAATTTGATCACTAGGCATTATTCCAAAACAGCACTTTATATGAACAACTGAAGAAGAATCAATAAACTCAAACAATGGCGACAGCTGAAGGCAAAGGAAGGTAGAAATTTTATTTTGGAACAATATAACCATGACATTGTTATTGGAGAAGCAGCAGCCATCACTGATTATGCCTTTGTGCAATAAGTAGATGTGGTGGTTTAATTCGGAGTAAAAGCACAAAGTCAGCCTGAGGTTAGCAGAGTGGGTTTTAGGCTCTTTCCCAAGCTCTAATACTAAGAATAAATGGTGTATGCTGACTAAGTGAGAGAAACAGCAATGATAACATCTTTAAATAGACAGAAAAAGAAAATGTTTTTGAGATCACCTTCCCGTGGAGAAAACAATTACTACTGGGGAGTCTCCATCTAAAAATGCAATTCAAAATTAAGCTTGTGCAAAAACTATGAAGAAGGGGAAATTTATTTCCATTGTTTCCTAGCCTCCCCTGTAAATTTCTGAATGTCCTTAGGTGCTAAACACACTTGAATGAAAAAGAGTATTTTTGTCGCAGCCAGCTTGATACAGCTAACATGAGGTACCATTAGTTGCAAAGGACAGCTCAAGATGGAATAAAGCAAGTGCAAACTCAGGAGATATCCCTATTCCTACCTCAAGTTTGTGCCTCATTCCGCCTCTCAGCACTTCCCTATCCCCTCCCTGGGTAGAGACCATGGGGTGAAAATGTTCATTTTTACTGTACAAGTATAAATATTTATAAAATTGCTAGGGGATACATGTGACTATTTTTATTATTTTAGTGTGTAGAACTTCTTTCATGCTAGAAGCAGGTCCATAAAGGTTAGACACCTAAGAAAAAAATTGCAACATTTAACCATTGTAGCTTTTTTTTTAAACTATTGTAACTTTAAAAAAAAAAAGATAAACTGGACAAAAATATTTGCTCTATATATTGGAGGGCTTATATCCTTTATATGCCAAACCTGTTTACAACTTAACTGAAAAAGCAAGAACCTCAATGGCAAATGGGAAGCAAATATGCGTGGTTATTTTTTTATAAAAAGATAAAGATAAATTAAGATTTATGGACAATAAAAATAAGATGTTTGAAGTCAAGCAAATTTTTAAAGATAAAATGTAAACATCAGATTGACAATTATGGAAGAATTTTCAGTATTCAAGATGTATTGTTAATTTAAAAAATCATGTTTATGGGGCAATATGAATAGCTATTAATTGAATATGAATAGATCTCCATTATGGAAGGCCACATAATTATGAGTATACATGTTTTAGATGTAAATCTATCTCTATCTTACCTGTCTATCTTCATAATGACGTGGATGGGTAAACATGGGACAGTTTACTTTAGCTATTTCTGGGAAGTTGAGTGGGATTACATGGTAGTTAAAGAGAACCTTATTTCACATTTTATTAGCTAATGCTGAAATACACATGTAAATCAAAACCAGGTTCTCACATAGAACCAGCTCCAGTCTGAGATGAGATCAAGTGGTTCATGGCTTGAGCCAGTTCATGAGACTCATTGTAGGTATCAATTTCTAACTCCATATTCAGTGACATCATGTTAGTAGCTTAGAATACTCCATGGTGGGGATATTTACATTAAAATAATTAGTCACTAAAATCAGGGTTCTCTTCCCTTCTCTTTTCTCTCCTTTAGTCTACAGAGATGATTATTAAGCATTTCTCAGCACACCACTGGATGGGACCAGTATAATTGGTTTAGGATTTACCCCTTGCGTGCGTTTTATGTGAGGGATACTATTAGTAAAGTCAGGGTTCTTAGCAATTTAAAGTAGTGAGTGAAGGTTAAACAGTCAGTGAACAGTGTCTGATATTACAGTATAGGAGACAAGAACAGTAATAATTCCAGTGTATTCTGGATGGGGCTAGCACATTTGAGTTACCATAGTCAATCCTAGATAACCCATTTTAAGTGCTGCCCTGATTAACGAGGGGACTTAGGTGAAGAAAAATGAAAGATTCGGTATCTAAAGTATATGACACATAAGTAATTACAGAAGGATATGTGAATGCTTAGAATGAAACAGGCAAGTATAAGGAGGATATAGTTATGTTCTTCAGTATTTAAAGGTCCATCATTTGGAAGAATGTTTTGACTTTTTCTAAAGTGCAGGATTGGAATGTGCACATATACGTTCATGGAAATCAAACTATATTCTTGATAACTTAGTTGTGATTAACAGCATAATTATTATGGGCTTGACTAGTTCTAACTCATTAGATAAGTTTTTGGTTTTTAAACCATGTATAATTTAATAACTATGATGTCTTATTATATTTTGAAAACATAATACCATCTTTAAATTAAATAAGCAAAAAAGGATAATTTAATCTCATAAATCTTTTTATAATCCTATTCTCATCAACTCCTATAATTATTCACATTAATAATTCAATATATAAAAAAATCTTTACACTATTATAAAAACATATTAGTCTCTATACTTTCTTGGGTAACCCATTTCCATGTTAACTATAACTGAATATTTAGATATTAATGCTGAAGAACACTGCAGATTAGAAGCAAACATGTTTTTATGCAGTGTTCCTTTCAGCACAGTGTGAGAAATAAAAATGCTATATGTAATATTACCACACACAAGAAACCAATCCCATATTCAGGACCAGGAAGGCAGTTTTTTATCCCAGCTTCTCATTAGCTTTTCTTCTGAATTCTTGTAGTAATAATGGCAAATGCTGAAATCCCTTCTCCTTTATTTTGTTTTAGGTGGTTGTCATGATACTTTTGAAACAAAGTAAGGTAAATGAAAAGTATGACTATAAACATATAGTCATTCTTCTTAACAAAATAACATCATACCTTCTACATATTACCCATGTTGCGCCATACAAATTGCTTATATATTGAATAAGCAGAAATACAGTTCCAATTATTTGTTTAACTTATAGGCAAAATGTATGAATTTATATGATTTATAAAGGGGAGATTAAGGCAGCCCATTTTAATTAAGAGTTTGGCATTTAGATAAGATTTTACTTTGATAATGTATTTCCTTCTCAGTGAATTCAAATAATAAATCAAGAAAATACAGCTTTTTAAAGTTTTCCTTTTTAATGGCATGTATTTGCTGATACCAACTTGGAGTCAAATGTAGACTGGGGGCTACAGAATTAGTGCACTAAAAGGGTGTGTTTCTTACTCACATGGGTGAGAACAAATGGCTCTGCATTCATGGGACTTTTTCATTTTATGAAGAAATGGGGAAATTTTTACATTGTTAAATAAAAATCATTTATACTTTAATTTGACATTTAAGACAGTTTTGGATTTAAGGATCAGAATATCTGGAATTAAGTTCACATTTTACAAAAGCATATGAAAAAAATACTACATCACACAAAGTTCGCACCTGCACTATGCAGAATGGAGAAAATAGCTGTCTTAACCTTTCTTATGAAGTTTGAGCAATAAGATATATATAATCCTAGTTTTTAAATATAAATGAAATGTACAAATAACAAGTCCTGTAATTTATATATTTCCCATACATATATAGACTATTTACATGTTCTAAATATAAGATGTGAATTTTGACAATATTTATGATGATCTACTTAATACTAAAGTGCTGTTTTTTTTATTTATTTTTATTTTTTCAAGTTTTTATTTAAATTCTAGTTAATGTATAGTGTAATATTGATTTCAGGAATAGAATTTAGTGGTTCATCACTTGCATAAACTGAAGTGCTGTCTTAATCTGTTACCCTGTTACTTGATCCTCTGAACAACAAATGTGCCACATATTCTCTAATTATAGATGAAAATATTGGACCTCAGAGATGTGAAATTATTTGTCAAAAGCTAATAACCAGAAAAATAAAAGTAAAATTTATTTTAGCAAATTATAGATCCAGTGTTCTTTTATATATATGTGTATATATATATATACACATATGTGTATGCAAATATAAGACCGCATGTTTACCTTAGCAGAGCTTCAGTTTTACTTAAAAAAAACATATGAAAAAACTAATTAAAAATCTAAAACAAGGATCTAAACCATTTTGCTGTATTTGGTATAGAAATAAGAGATAAAGAAGTTTTAAGGAAGAAGAGATTACTGTAGGTTGAAGAGGTCAGGGAAGACTGTAATTCAAATCTATGATTCAAAAGTATAGCAAACTTTATTTTATTGCACTTTGCTTTTTTGTGCTTTGAAGATGTTGCATTTTTTACAAATTGAAGGTCTGTGACAACCTTTTATCAAGCGAGTCTGTCACACCATTTTTCCAACAGTATTTGCTCACTTCATGTCTCTGTGTCACATTTTGGTAATACAATACTTCAAGCTTTTTCATTACTATTCTGTTATGGTGATCTGTGATAAGTGATTTTTGATGTTACCATTGTAATTGTTTGGGGGCACCACAGACCGTGTTCATATGAGATGGTGACCTTAATAGATAAATATTGTGTGTTCTGACTGCTCCACTGACCAGCCATTCCACCATCTCTCTCCTTCTCCTCAGACTTCCCTATTCCATGAAATACAACAAATTGAAGGTCTGTGACAACCCTTTATCAAACACTCTCCCTGTGCTTTATATGTGGAACAACAAAGCCTGGATGACAGCACATTTGTTTAAAATGTGGCTTACTGAATATTTTAAGCCCACTGTTAAGACTTACTGGTCAGGAAAAAAAAAAAAGTATTTTTCAAAATACTACTTGCCAATTGATAATGCATCTGGTTACCCAAGAGCTCTGATGACGTACAATGAGATTAATGTTGTTTTCATGGCTACTAATGCAAGATCCATTCTGCAGCCTTTGGATCAAGGAGTGATTTGACTTTTAAGTCTTTATTTAAGAAATACATTTTGTGGGGTGCCTGGATGGCTCAGTAGGTTGGATGTCTGCCTTCGAGTCAGGTCATGGTCCTGGGGTCCTGGGGTCCTGGGATCAAGCCCTGGGTCAGACTCCCTGCTCAGTGGGGAGTCTGCTTCTCCCTCTCCCTCTCTCCCCACTTGTGCTCTTGCTTGCTCTGTCTCTCTTTCTCACAAATAAATAAAATCTTTAAAAAATGAAGATTAAAGAAATATATTTTGCAAGGCTATAGCTGTCATAGATAGTGATACCTCTGACCGATCTAGGCAAAGTAAATTGAGAACCTTCTGAAAAGGATTCCCCATCCTAGATGTCATTAAGAATATTTGTGATTCATGAGAAGTCAAAATATCAACATTAACAGGAATTTGGAAGAAGCTGATTCCAATCCTTATGGATGACTTTGAGGGTTGCAAGACTTGGGCAGAGGAAATAGAGCCTGAAGGTATGACTGAATTGCTTAATCTCATGATAAAATTTGAATAGATGAGGAGTCACTTCTTATGGATGAGCCAAGATAGTGGTTTCTTGAAGTAAAATCTACTCTTGGTGAAGAAGCTGTGAAGATTGTTAAAATAACAAAGGATTGAAATATTGTTTAAACTTAGTTTGTAAAGCAACAATAGGGTTTGAGAAGATGGACTCTAATTTTGAAAGAAGTTCTGCTGTGGGTAAAACTATTAAATAATGATGCTACAGAGAAGTCATTTGTGAAAGGAAAAGTCAATTGATATGACAAACTTTATTTTTGTCATATTATAAGAAACTGACATAGCCACCCCACACTTCAGCAACCACCACCCTCATCAGTCAGCAGCCATCAACACTGAGGCAAGACCCTCTACCAGCAAAAAGATTTTAACTCCCTGAAAGCTCAGATGATGGTTAGCAATCTTTAGCAATAAAGTATTTTTAATTAAGGTATATACATTTTTAGACATGTACTTTTATACACTTAATAGACTATAGTCCAGTGTAGACATATCTTATATGTACTGGGAAACTATTATTTTTTAGACTCACATTATTGTGATACTCACTTTATTGTGGTGGTCTGAAACCTAACCCATAATATCTCCTGGGTATGCCTGTATAATAGTATTTTTTAATGGTAACATGGGAGGTAAAGAAAGATAGTTCAAAGAAAGGTAATGGTAAGAGCAAGAGTTCATAAAGACTCTGTAAAGAGGGAGTTCTTTTTTTTTTTTTAAGATTTATTTATTTTAGAGAGACAGCATAAATAGGAGAGGCAGAGGGAGAGAGAGAGAGAATCTCAAGCAGACTGTGCTGAGTGCAGAGCCCAAGGCAGGGCTTGACCTCATGACACTGAGATCATGACCTGAGTAGAAACCAACAGTCTTTTGCCCAACCAACTCTGCCACCCAGGCACCCCAAGGAGGAAGTTCTTAATAGATATGTTGGTATAAAATATAATTATTCTTCCATGTGCTTTATCAGATGCAACAATAAAAAGGACATTGCAAAAGTGCCCTTTAAAAATACTTCCCAAGTAGGGGCGCCTGGGTGGCTCAGTTGTTACGCGTCTGCCTTCGGCTCAGGTCATGATCCCAGGGTCCTGGGATCGAGTCCCACATCGGGCTCCCTGCTCGGCAAGAAGCCTGCTTCTCCCCCTCCCACTCCCCCTGCTTGTGTTCCCTCTCTTGCTGTGTCTCTCTCTGTCAAATAAATAAAATCTTAAAAAAAAAAAAACTTCCCAAGTAGGTAAAATTCTAGCTTATAATTAATTTCGTAAATTTACACTTTCTAAATTGAAATAAAATAAAAAGACTTAACTACGCCTTTTTCTTACTTGCCATTATTGTCATACACTTTCCTGTTTGCTTTACATTCGATTCTCTCTCTCAAATATTTTAAGAGACATTTTCTTTATATATACATATATATAAATATTATGAAGTTGTAAATTCAGGATTATAATTAAAAAGAACAGTTGTTGCCACTGCATCATTTTCTCACTACCAAGCAGCCACTTTGCACAGTTATTCCATTCCAAATATCCTTCAAATATGAACATTCAATAATTCTGTGGCCCTCACAAACTAACATATTGTATGTAAGAGCTGAATACATATTTTGTATTTTCATTATTGCAAGACAGTAACAGGAAGTGGCAAAGGACAAAGCCATTGGGGGAGGAGTTAATCATTAAATAATTGATTTTTTAAATTATTTAAATCCTGAACATACATTGAGAAGATTAATAATTGGGTCAATATTAGAATGTTTACTTGTCAAATTTGCTTGGAATTCATGAATTATAGGTGTGGAAATAAACATGTAACTTATGAATGAGGATTGATACTGGCCATTAATAATTTTACTTAGGGCTGGCTTACTCATACTAATCTATCTATTACAGTGTGTTGAGTAATATTTGCCTTATATTTCACTTGTCCTCAGCCTCTGTTAATGCTTATAATATGCTTTGAGTCATAGATTAAAGGTGTTACGTAGATATCTTTTAAAAACTTAATATGTGAATGAATTTTGGTTCCTAAAAGAGCAGCAGCAACAAAAAACAGACACGTTTATCAGGCAAGTGTTGTCAATCCAAATGGCCTAGAATTTTGGCCAATAAGGTACTTTGATTTCAGAACATAACATATGTACTTAATATAGCATAACATATAAAATAAAAATTTATACATATAATGCAAATTATTTAAGATACAGTGAATGCGAAAACTCGAAAGATGGCAGAGGAGTAGGGGACCCTGTTTCAACTGGTCCCCAGAATTGAGCTGGATAATCTACCAGACCACTCTGAGCACCCACGAAACCAGCCTGAGATGTAAGAAGATCTGGATCTCTACAAATAGAATATCACAGGCGGTTGGTATCGAGGTACGAAGCGGGAGCTGTGATTCCGTGGGCAGATATCGGAGGATAAACGGCAGCGGGAGGGTGCCTGGCCGTGGGAATCCTACACCACCAGTGAGCGACAGCGTTGCTCGCTGGGGATGGGGCACAGACTCGCAGAACGGTAGCGGTAGGGAAAGGACTCTAGGGCAGCCCTTGGAGCGGCGGGGTCGCGCGTGTGTGAACTGGGAGCAGCTGGCGGTTTTAGAAGCACAAAGGGCAGAGACGTGCCCCGACCTGGAGGCATGACTGGAGGCACTGCAGAGGGGCGCACAACCCAGGCTGCTGCAGTTTACAGCAGTATGGACAGAAATGGAGACAGTGTGGCCTGGAGAGCTCACTGAAGAACAGACTGCGGTCTCTCTGCTCTGAGGCAGAGGGCTGGAAATGGTCTCTTCTGCTCTGACTTGCGGAAGAGATGCAGAAAGCCGCTCGGGAAAGACACCAGAGAACAAAAGCCCCCAAAACTGATTCCCGCTGAGCCCATCCCCCGCCACAGGGGGGCAGGGCAACTCCGCCCAAACAGGGTTGCCTGAGTAACAGCACGGCAGGCCCCTCCCGCAGAAGACAGGCTAGGAAAACAAGAGGCCAGCAACGCTAAGGTCCCAAGAAAACAGGTGCATCTTGCTTGGGTTCTGGTCAATAATTTGGACTCTATACATTCCCTCAAACACCCATCAACACAATGACTAGGAGGAGGAGCCCCCCAAATAGAAAAGACTCAGAGATTATGACTTATGCTGCAGATTTACAAATGGATGCAGATATAACCAAGATGTCGGAGATGGAATTCAGGCTAGCAGTTGTGAAGACAATGGCTAGAATGGAGAAATCAATTAATGGCAACACAGAGTCTCTAAGGGCAGAAATGAAAGGCAAATTGGCAGAACTTAAAAATGCTATCAATGAGATCCCATCCAATCTAGATAATCTAACAGCTAGGGTAACTGAGGCAGAAGAGCAAATAAGCGACCTGGAAGGCAATATAATAGATAAAAAGGGAAAAGAGGAGGCCAGGGAAAAACAACTCCAAATCCATGAAAATAGAATCAGAGAAATAAATGACACCATGAAGCATTCCAATGTCAGAATAATTGGAATCCCGGAGGCAGTGGAGAGAGAGAGAGGACTAGAAGATGTATTTGAGCAAATCATAGCTGAGAACTTCCCTAATCTGGGGAACAGACATTTGCATCCTAGAGGCAGAGAGGAGCCCTCCGAAGATCAAGGAAAACAGGCCAACACCCCGGCATGTAATAGTAAAACTTGCAAATCTTAGAACCAAGGAAACCATCTTAAGGGCAGTTAGGGGGAAGAGATTCCTTATGTACACAGGGAGGAACATCAGAATAATGTCAGACCTATCCACAGAGACCTGGCAAGCCAGAAAGGCCTGGCAAGACATATTCAGGGTACTAAATGAGAAGAACCTGCGGCCAAGAATACTTTATCCGGCAAGGCTTTCATTTAGAATGGAGGAGAGATGCAGAGCTCCCACGACCAGCAGAAATTGAAAGAATATGTGACCACTAAGCTGGCCCTGCAAGAGATATTAAGGGGGGTTCTATAAAAGGAGAAAGACCCCAAGAGTGATCTACAACAGAAATTTACAGGGACAATCTATAAAAACAACGTCTTCACAGGCAACATGATGACAATTAATTCATATCTTTCAATAATCCCTCTCAACGTGAATGGCCTAAACGCTCCATAAAACGGCACAGGGTTGCAGATTGGATAAAAAGACAGGACCCATCCATATGCTGTCCAAAGAGACTCATTTTGAACCTAAAGATACATCCAGACTGAAAGTGAAGGGATGGAGATCCATCTTCTATGCCAGTGGACCTCAAAAGAAAGCTGGGGTAGCAATTCTTATATCAGACAAATTAGATTTTAACTAAAGTCTGTAATTAGAGACACAGAAGGACACTATATCATTCTTAAAGGGTCTATCCAACAAGAAGATCTAACAATTGTAAATATCAAAGCCCCCAACATGGGAGCAGCCATCTACATAAGCCAACTGTTAACCAAAATAAAGAGTCATATTGATATCAATACGTTAATTGTCAGAGACCTCAATACTCCACTCTCAGCAATGGACAGATCATCTAAGCAGAAAATCAACAAGAAAACAAGAGCTTTGAATAATACACTGGGCCAGGTGGACCTCATAGATATTTACAGAACATTCCACCCTAAACAACAGAATACTCATTCTTCTCAAGGGAACATGGAACTTTCTCCAGAATAGACCACATACTGGGTCACAAATCAGGTCTCAACTGATACCAAAAGATTGAGATTATTCCTTGCATATTCTCAGACCACAGTGCTTTAAAACTGGAACTCAATCACAAGAAAAAATTTGGCAGAAATTCAAACACTTGGAAGCTAAAGACCACTCTGCTCAAGAATTTTGGGTCAACCAGGAAATCAAAGAAGAACTTAAACAATTCATGGAAATCAATGAAAACGAAAACACATCGGTCCAAAACCTATGGGATACTGCAAAGGCGGTCCTAAGGGGGAAATACATAGCCATCCAAGCCTCACTCAAAAAAATAGAAAAATCCCAAATCCACCAACTAACTCTACACCTTAAAGAACTAGAGAAAAAGCAACAAATGATGCCTTAGCCACACATTAGAAGAGAAATAATTAAAATTAGAGCAGAAATCAATGAATTAGAAACCAGAAACACAGTAGATCAAATCAATGAAACTAGAAGTTGGTTCTTTGAAAGAATTAATAAGATCAATAAACCACTGGCCAGACTTATCCAAAAGAAAAGAGAAAGGACCCAAAATAATAAAATTATGAATGAAAGGGTAGAGATCACGACTAACACCAAGGAAATAGAAACAATTATTAGAAATCATTATCAACAACTATATGCCAATAAACTGAGCAAGCTGGATGAAATGGAGGCCGTCCTGGAAACCTATAAGCTGCCAAGACTGAAACAGGAAGAAATTGACAGCCTGAATAGGCCAATAACCAGTAACGAGATTGAAGCAGTGATCAAAAACCTCCCCAAAAACTAGAGTCCAGGACCTGATGGATTCCCTCGGGAATTCTACCAAACATTCAAAGAAGAAATAATACCTATTCTACTGAAGCTGTTTCAAAATATAGAAACAGAAGAAAAACTTCCAAACTCATTCTATGGGGCCAGCATTACATTAATCCCCAAACCAGGCAAAGATCCCATCAAAAAGGAGAATTTCAGACCGACATCCCTAATGAATATGGATTCCAAAATCCTCAACAAAATCCTAGCTAATAGGACCCAACAATACATTAAAAGAATCATCCACCACGACCAAGTGAGATTTATCCCCGGGATGCAAGGGTGGTTCAACATTCGCAAATCAATCAATGTGATAGAACACATTAATAAGAGGAGGGAGAAGAACCATATGGTCCTCCAATTGATGCAGAAAAAACATTTGACAAAATACAACATCCTTTCCTGATTAAAACTCTTCAGAGTATAGGGATAGAGGGAACATTCCTCAAATTCATAAAATCCATCTATGAAAAACCCACAGCGAATATCACCCTCAATGGGGAAAAGCTGAGAGCCTTTCCCTTAAGATCAGGAACACGTCAAGGATGCCCACTCTCGCCACTGTTGTTCAACATAGTACTAGAAGTCCTAGCAGCAGCAGTCAGACAACAAAAAGAAATAAAAGGTATTCAAATTGGCAAGGAAGAGGTCAAACTCTCTCTTTTCACAGATGACATGATACTTTATGTGGAAAACCCAAGAGACTCCACCCCCAAATTACTAGAACTCATCCAACAATTCAGTAATGTGGCAGGATACAAAATCAATGCACAGAAATCAGTTGCTTTCTTATACACTAACAACGCAACTGTAGAAAGAGAAATTAAAGAAACGATTCCATTTACAATAGCACCAAAAACCATAAGATACCTCAGAATAAACCTAACCAAAGAGGTAAAGGATCTATACTCTAGGAACTACAAAGCACTCATGAAAGAAATTGAAGAAGACACAAAAAGATGGAAAAATATTCCATGCTCATGGATCGGAAGAATAAACATTGTTAAAATGTCTATGCTACCCAGAGCAATCTATACCTTCAATGCCATCCCGATCAAAATTCCAATGACATTTTTCAAAGTGCTGGAACGAACAATCCTAAAATTTGTATGGAATCAGAAAAGACCCTGAATCGCCAAGGAAGTGTTGAAAAAGAAAAACAAAGCTGGGGGCATCACGTTGCCCGATTTCAAGCTATATTACAAAGCTGTGATCACCAAGACGGCATGGTACTGGCACAAAAACAGACATATAGACCAATGGAACAGAATAGAGAACCCAGATATGGACCCTCAACTCTATGGTCAAATAATCTTTGACAAAGTGGGAAAAAACATGCAATGGAAAAAAGACAGTCTCTTCAATAAATGGTGCTGGGAAAATTGGAGAGCCACATGCAGAAGAATGAAACTTGACCATTCTCTAACACCATTCACAAAGATAAACTCAAAGTGGATGAAAGACCTCAATGTGAGACAGGAATCCATCAAAATCCTAGAGGAGAACATAGGCAGTAACCTCTTTGACATTGGCCACAGCAACTTCTTTCAAGATACATCTCCAAAAGCTAGTGAAACAAAAGCAAAAATGAACTTTTGGGACTTCATCAAGATAAAAAGCTTCTGCACAGCAAAGGAAACAGCAACAAAACAAAGAGGCAACCCACAGAATGGGAGAAGATATTTGCAAATGACACTACAGATAAAGGGCTGGTATCCAAGATCTATAAAGAACTTCTCAAACTCAACACCCAAAAAACAAATAATCAAGTCAAAAAGTGGGCAGAAAATATGAAAAGACACTTCTCTGAAGAAGACGTAGAAATGGCTAACAGACACATGAAAAGATATTCATCATCATTAGCCATCAGGGAAATCCAAATCAAAACCACATTGAGATATCACCTTACACCAGTTAGAATGGCAGAAATGGACAGGGAAAGAAACAACAAATGTTGGAGAGGTTGTGGAGAAAGGGAAACCCTTGGGGCGCCTGGGTGGCTCAGTTGGTTAAGCGACTGCCTTCGGCTCAGGTCATGATCCTGGAGTCCCTGGATCGAGTCCCGCATTGGGCTCCCTGCTTGGCGGGGAACCTGCTTCTCCCTCTGACCCTCCCCCATCTCGTGCTCTCTCTCTCTGTCTCATTCTCTCTCTCAAATAAATAAATAAAATCTTTAAAAAAAAAAAAGAAAGGGGAACGCTCTTACACTGTTAGTGGGAATGCAAGTTGGTACAGCCACTTTGGAAAACTGTGGAGGTTCCTCAAAAATTTGAAAATAGAGCTACCCTATGACCCAGCAATTGCACTACTGGGTATTAACCCAAAGCCACAGATGTAATGAAAAGAAGGCCATATGCACCCCAATGTTCATAGCAGCAATGTCTGCAATAGCCAAACTGTGGAAAGAGCCAAGATGCCCTTCAATAGATGAATGGATAAAGAAGATGTGGTCCATATATACAATGGAATATTACTCAGCCATCAGAATGGATGAATACCCAACTTTTACATCAACATGGATGGGACTGGAGGAGATTATGCTAAGTGAAATAAGTCAAGCAGAGAAAGTCAATTATCATATGGTTTCACTTATTTGTGGAACATAAGGAATAGCATGGAGGATATTAAGAGAAGGAAGGGAAAAATGGGGGGGGTAGTTGGAGGGAGAGATGAACCATGAGAGACTATGGACTCTGAGAAACAAACAGGGTTTTAGAGGGGAGGGGGGAGGGGTATTGGTTAGCCCGGTGATGGGTATTAAGGAGGGCACGTACTGCATGGAGCACTGGATGTTACATGAAAACAATGGATCGTGGATCACCACATCAAAAACCAATAATGTATTGTATGGTGACTAACGTAACATAATAAAATTAAAAAAAAAAAAAAGATACAGTGAATGCATGGGGAAAATATATTTGAGACAATTTTTCACTCTGCTTTTAATTTACCTTTATATTCCTTTTTAAGAATTAGAGATGCAATTCACATTTAACCACTAAAAAGATGTTTATCCCAATTTTCAAAAAATGAAAGTCTATACACAGTTCAATGTGAATATAAAAAGAATATTAAAATTATTTCCTTAATAGATGTGATTATTTGTTAAATGCAAATAAATAGATGTGATTTGTTAAAATATTATGTGGTGCAAATAACTCAGTTATCTATATCTGTTAAACATTGATTTGTAAAATAAAATTAAGGTCTATTTTAATTTTTTTAGGTTACTCTGACCACTGACAGGATATTATTTAAAAGATTATTACTAGTTTTGGGCCTGGGCAACATAAGAAGATATGTAGAAAATTGGTCAGATTTGAAGGAGAGTAATGATGATGTCTATATTTTGAAATTTAATTTCTGAATAGGGTGGCATCATCAATTATGGAAAAAGAACCAAGAAAAGGTGATTTAAGGCATCCTTAAATACATGAATAGTCATGACCTATTTACTGTCAAATATGTGCACCCAATGGGGCTTTTCAATGTTGGTATGAGAAGAAAATAATAGAACTTTATCATATTTATTTTTGTCTCATCCCATTATTCTTTTCATTATTATCTAGCTCTATTATGTATGTCATATATTAATATAATATAGGCATATAATTTATAAATAACTAAAGATATATTCAAAAGTAACTTAATTTTTAAACAGTAAAGTGAGGAGATCACTGCTCTGGGAACCTTTCACGTACCACCCAGGCAGGGCACAAAAAATTGAAGGGAACTCTAAAAATATGTTGGTTGAGCAGGAATTAAACTGAATTTAATTAATAAAGGTGATGCATAAGTCATTTACCTCTATGAGAAAAAAGAGAAAGATAGATGCATATTTCTTTGTCTAAATAAAATCATAAATATGATTTCATAATATATGAAGGCATATTATATTAACTATGAAAAGGTTAAGTATATGATAAGATTTCTCTGGTAAATTTCCTTCCCTTTTTTTTTAAATGAGAAATTAGGGGGCACCTGGGTGGCTTAGATGGTTAGGCGTCTGCCTTTGGCTCAGGTCGTGATTCCAGCGTCCTGGGATCGAGCCCCACATTGAGCTCCACTTTGGGCTCCTGGCTCAGTGGGGAGCCTGCTTCTCCCTCTCCCACTGCCTCTCCCCCTGCTCATGCTCTCTCTCTCTCTCTCTCTGTGTCTCAAATGAATAAATAAAATCTTTTAAAAAAATGAGAAATTAGGCCAGTTTCATCTTCTAAAAATACTTATTTGTGATATGCCAGGTCTACCGATAGAAGAAAAAGCAGGATAATTTTTGAGGTTTCTTCTTTTTAAAACCTTTTTTTTTCTATTCTAAAAATATGAATAAAATGCTGTTATTCAGATTTAAGCTGTGCTCAGTCCTTTGAATGATTTTTTTTTTAAAAGATTTTATTTATTTGTCAGAGAGAGAGAGAGCACAAGCAGGGGGAGAAGCAGGCTTCCCACTGAGCAAGGGAGAAGCAGCATCCTCACTGAGCAAGTCCCCACTGGGACTCCATCAGAGGACTCTGGGATCATGACCTGAGCCTAAAGCCGAAGCTTAACCAACTGAGCCACCCAGGTGTCCTTGAATGATTCTTTTTAAAAATCCATGTTCCTATGTCTATTTCCTCCTGAGATAAAGCTGTATGTTTCTTATCAAGTGCTAGAATCTTGGCAGAATTAATTTACAGATATTACCTTTGGGACCTGAGAAGAGTCATGGATAGGCTTGTTAAGGTTGGATTTAGATTTTTCCTAACTCATCAACTGATCATTCTCATATTTAGTTTAGTTTTCTTCTATGAATGTTCTTATTTGCTAGTTTTCATATATATATGGTGCACATATTTGACATATATATATATAATGAAGGTGTTTTGATTATATAGATACTTAAAACAAATGTATTATATTATACATTAGGGGTAGCTAACCTCTTTTACCACTGAGAAGTAGCTTTTGTAATCACAGAGGTACTCCTGACATAGTCATAGGTATGAGCTTTGTTACCTTACAATATTTAAAGGATAGATTGGAGAAAAATAGAAAAATTTGGATATAATTTTATTTTGAAAAGATCTTTCAGAGTCCATCGTCTCTCATGGTTCATCTCCCCCTCTGATTCCCCCCCCTTCATTCTGCCCCTCCTGCTATCGTCTTTTTTTTTTTTTAACATATAATGTATTATTTGTTTCAGAGGTACAGATCTGTGATTCAACAAGTCTTGCACAATTCACAACGCTCACCATAGCACATACCCTCCCCAATGTCTATCACCCAGCCACTCCATCCCTAGAGGGGAGGAGGGGGTGGGAGGATGGGTTAGCCTGGTGATGGGTATTAAAGAGGGCACGTTCTGCATGGAGCACTGGGTGTTATACACAAACAATGAATCATGGAACACTACATCAAAAACTAATGATGTAATGTATGGTGATTAACATAACAATAATAAACAAAAAGAAAAAGAAAAGATCTTTCAGTTGGGGTAAATAGAAGACTACAAAAATTTAATTTACTTTCTCATTTAAAATGAGGGGGAATTTGAGGAAAGTATTGTACCGCTAAAGTGTGAATTTATATTTTAGGGTGCACATTATGTTTCAAGATGTGCATATTTCATGGGCCCAACCATGACTTCAGGTCAGCAGCCACTTTTTCAGTGGACATGGAGGAGTGAAGTCCTAGAAATGCCACCACTGTTACACTTCCTCCTCTTTTACATCCTTCTCCTCCTTCTAAGGAAAAACTGAAAAAAGGTATTTGTGAAGCACCCTAACAAATGCTATTTATGAATGTTACATTATGCAAAAATAATGAAAGTGTTTCTGTATAAAAACATTATGGACATACTAGATACATTTTGTGCATTATTCTTTTTTTTTAAGCCATAAATATAAGAATACAAATTCACTAGCTTTTTGAGAAGTTATAAAACTGCGTAGAATTCATTAGAGAATTTAATGTCAGGAATTAGATTACCATTTAGGGATTCACAGTTTAGAATAATCCTTAAATAACTAAATTGTCCTTCACACAGTATTTTCATGGGGTGACAGCAATCTTTTTACACTTCTAACATGTTCATAAAGATACTGCACCAAAGATCATTTTGCAATACAGCATATGAATAGTTAAATCTTGACTCCTAGAATTAATATTTAATATTTCTTATTATTACTGTCAGTAGGAAAGAGCCTATCATTTACTGCTTGCTTCAAGCCTATCAAGCTTTCACAGCCAAATTAATAGTGTCACTTTGGACAACACCAATCTTATTCATAGGTCTTACCTTGGTTCCTGTGAAAAGCCTATTAATATACATCCCTTCAATGCATCAAAAATCCTATTCTCATTTTCTGAGTCCACAAAAGTTTCTGGGTATTTTTCATGAAGTTGTCTATTGTGCAAGTATGTTTCATACTTTCAAGAATTAGAAATCTATTACTCTATCCATTAATTAATTTAATTAAGAATTCTTTTAATATCTACTTTATATGTTGCATTGCACAAGGCAAAAGGAAACATTGAAGACATATAATAGCAATAGATGACCTAACTGACAAACATTTTAAAAATCCAGTTAAGGAGAGAAGACATATAAATAAATAGTTTGCAATCTAAGTACAGCAAGTATTGATCATAAATATGGTCAATATATTTGAAAAAATTAAAAAAATTAAATATAGAGCTGATGCAGCTGTAAAGGAGATTATATAAAAGGATTTGACAAAATTTAGTCCATTGATTTCAACAATTTTAGATATCTAGTGTTTATTAATTGGAATTGAATCCTTACCCCCACTGCCTTAACTGTCTAGGATTTGTAGAATACCCTGTTTTCTTTCTACCATTGTTTTAGGAATACAGGGAAAATTACATATGCCTGGCAGTTGAATATGCTGAAACCAGATTTGCTAATCAGATACGGCTACATTCCAAACACATTCACTTGACACCTACCCTGCAGGCCTATAATTTACAGCTTTCCCAGGTGACTGACATTCAGGATGTAATTGGTCCTCATATTATTTATTGTTAAATGTGGCTATATGAAGAGAATAACACAGAAATAAACTTATTTTTGCAAGTTCTACTTTAAGTAGTATTTAGATGAATATGCAAATAAAACCATTCTCTTTGTAGGCAACTTAGCTTTGAATTTTTATACTTAAATCTGCAAATTAAGACTGTTTTGAAACCCTATAGTATCCTTCTTTCCATTAGAAATATGCCTGAAGGCTGCCAAGTGATTGGAACATCCAATATGACTAATAAATAATAGATGTTCCTATTGACTATAGTTAATGTGGACCTAGTCCTCCTTCAGGATATGGAAAAACATTCAATTATTAATTTAAAATGACATTCAATAAATAAACAGTCTTTTAAATTTAATCAGTGAATTTTAAAAGATCTATTGTTAAAAGATTATATTATTTTCTATTTTTTTATACTTGTCTCAAATAACTCATTATCTCCTTGCCTATAAATCTGCAATTTCCTAAAGGCTGGGTATTCTATGTTCCTTGCAATATCAACTTTTAAATTTAGGATTTTACATATTGTAAGCATTTGGGTATTGTATATATTTTTATATTGGACATCTTTGCATTTTGTTTTGTCAGAAAGTTGAATTACTTCTTCCTGAGCTAGAGATTTTGATATTAAGAAAAAGGTTACAATTTACTCCTATTCGTGATTTTGCAGTTTGATTTGAAGGGTACCCTGTATTTTAGATACATATGACTGAAAAAAACATTTATTTTGTAATTACCGTACATTTTTTAAAAATAAGGCTAACAGTTCCATGACAATCACTACTAACACCATGTAATTTGCAAGCTTAAATACCTTCACTAGCTCTCCTTGCACATAAAATTAATTCCTTTTGATTGTCAGCATCTTCCCTATATTCCCTGTACTCCCAGGTTTATTTATTACTAAAATTTCATACTTTGTTCCAGCAAAACAGCAATGATTCCTATTCTTCAAATGGTCTGCATTTTCCTGTTTGTGATATGGCTCACAGTATCCCTTCTCCATTGTCCACATGCCAAAACACAAGTTCCTCTTCTATTTAATGATAACTGTTTGCCCCTAACTCGATTCTAGACATTACTCTATGGGCTTTACATTTGTTAAATCATTTAATCCTCAAAGAAACTGATGAAATAATTATTACCCTTCTCATTTTATGGATGAGGAAACTGAGGCACAGGGAGGTTAAGAACTAGTTGTCAGTCATCCAGCTGGTTAGTGACTGTCTTAGTCTGTTTGGGCTACTACAATAAAAATACTATAGATGGGGGGCAGTTCTAAATATTTATTTCTCATAGTTCTGGTGGCTGGGAAGTCCAAGGTTAAGGTGCAAGCTGACTGGTGAGAGCCCAGTTCCTGGTTCATAGATGGCCTTCTTATTATGTCTGCAGATGGCAGAAGGGGCAAGAAAGCTCTCTGGGGTCTCCTTTATGAGGATGCTGATCCTATTTATGAGAGCTCTACCTTCATGACCTAATCACCTCCTAAAGGCCACAACTCCTAATAAGTTCATATTGCAGAGGCAGGATCTCAATATATGAATTTTGGAGGGATACAAATATTCAGTCCATAATAGTGGCAGAATTAATATTTGCACCCAAAGTAAATTTCCAGAATCTATGTTCTTAACTACTACCATATTGCTAACTACTTGCTCCAGCTTAAGAGTAATCTTTTTAGTAAGCATCCTAACACCTTATGGACAAAAAGTACTTCTCTTTTCACTGCAGTATTTATACCCTTTGGATTTCTATTTTTGCTTTTATAACAGCTAAGATTTTATTATAATAATATGTGTATGTGAAATAAGCTAGTCGAATATTTTCAACTCTTTTGTAATCAAATATTACCAGTATTTAAAATTTGAAAGTCATTGGGGCACCTGGGTGGCTCAGTCAGTTGAGCATCATCCGACTCTAGATTTCAGTTCAGGTCACGATCTCAGGATCATGAGATGGAGCTCCACCTCCGTGGCTGCACTGGGCATGAAGCCTGCTTAAGATTCTCTCCTGCTCCTTCTGCCCCTCCTCCACTCATATGGGCAATAAATAATAAATAAATAAATAGAATTTGAAAGTCATTTCTGGGACCCTATCTCTTACCCACAAATATTCTTTTAGCTCTGTTAATTTTTTTTAAATAAAACAGCTTTATAAGGCTGCTTAAATAAAATGGAATATAAAATAAAAGCAGATGAAATTGTGCTTAAAAAGCATTATTAGATAAAAAGTCTCAAAAGTGATATTCTTGTTCTTTTATCATGAGAGTGTTAGTAATAGAAGTTATGAAATAAAGACTGAGATATTTCCTTGACTTTGATCAAAACTGCAATTTTGACCAAACTCACATGTAGGTATCTTCTAATATTTGCTCATTTCTGCATTAGTTCATTTGTCTGTGTTTTGTAATTTTAGGTATTTAGTACATATTTTCCAATTTTTTTTCTGAACTCTGGAAATTAGGGCAGCCTGCTTCTCCAGATTTCTCAGAGACTCATTGAATTTGTTTTTTTCCTGCTTCAAATCAGAATCAACTTTTCTGCTTCAAGTCAGAATCAGCTTGCATTTCTTGAAATTACTGAAGCTGATATAGAGATTTAGGTACCAGGAATGTTTGCTGATTGCACACAGATTTTTTTTTAATTGATAGTATGAAATTGATTGTTTGACACTAGTTGGGACTGAGAGCAATTAAAAATCCAGCAAGTATTACATAATTAGAATTTGGCAACATACAGCATGCAATAATAAAACAATAAATTAATAATGTATAGTCATCTGGAATTAAAGGACACAATTAAGGAAAGACTGACAGATCAAGTGGCCATTGATTAAAACTAGTAATAAAACAATGTCATAACACAATTATTTGTAGAGGATGGGAGTGTAAGGATTGGAGGTGAATTAGATGCCTCTAATATTTCTAGATTACCAGAAGAAAGAGAAAGACAAATCAAACACCTACAATTTAATTTCAAGGCAGAGAGTATATTCTAGGAACTTCTATAACTCTCTTAATTCATGCAGTCATAGTGCCAAGGCAGCCAAATTTCATATGAAAAGACTGAATTGGTTTGTTGCCAATTTGCAATCTTAGTAGGATTTACAGTCTCACAAGGTTTTAAAAATGAAATTGAGGGTGCTTAATAAAAGATAAAGGGAGATACTAAAAATTGGAATCCGGGCTTCTGGTAATTCCTCTCCCAGTCCCCTTAGGGGATCCTCACCTCAACAACTCATACCTTGTTATTCAGGAATGGTTTCTTGAATTTGTTGAAGTTTGTGCAGTAACTTAATGTAAGCAAATTGCATGTGAAGAAAAGCCAAATTTCCCTCCTTCCTAAAATCTCCCTTCCGAACCTTCCTTTTCTAATACTGCTCATTACTTCTGTACACAAAACTAGAGTCAGGACCTCAAGTCTCTGTGGTCAAATTATAAAGTCAAGAACAAAACTAGATGGCTTGCCTCACAAAAGTATTTCAAGACAAAAGCAAAATTTGAACAAATACATGTGCAAATGGAGAGCAGAGAAGAACATCATCTTATTTTATTTTATTTTTTTTAAATTTATTTATTTGACAGAGAGAGACACAGCGAGAGGGAACACAAGCTGGGGGAGTGGGAAAGGGAGAAGCAGGTTCCCTGCTGAGCAGGGAGCCCGATGCGGGGCTCGATCCCAGGACCCTGGGATCATGACCTGAGCCGAAGGCAAATGCTTAATGACTGAGCCACCCAGGCACCCCAAGAACATAATTTTAGATGGAGGTCAATTTATAGATGTGGTTAGACATGTCATTCCATATTTAAATGCATTAGAACATTATTATCATGGGGATAATGATAACAATTATAGCTAACATTTATTGAATATTCCTACAGGGCACTATGTTTCTTTTTTTAATAATTGTTTTTACTTTACGTAAAACTTACTTATTATGGTATATAGTTTATTAAGCTTTGACAAATGCAGTCATGTAACTACCACCACACTTAAGATACAGATCAATTTTAATATCCTCCAAAAATCCCTCACAATTCTCCTTTATAATCAGTCCATCCCCTCACTCCCAACTCAAGGTGACTGTCCATTGTTTCCATGGGTTTGCTTTTTCCAAAATGTCAGATAAATGTTATCATACAATGCATAGACTTTTGAGTCTGGCTTAACTTAGCATAATAAATTTTGTTGTTGCATCTATCAATATTTAGTTCCTTCCTATTCTGAGTATTATTCATTGTATGGATTACCAGTTTTTTTTTAAATGTCTTCACCAGTTGAAGGACATTTGAATTGTTTCCAGCTTTTGACAATTATGAGTAAAACTACTAACAGTTACATAGTTTTTGTGAACACAGTTTTTACTTTTCTCAGTTAAATACTTAGGAGTGGGATTTCTACAGCATACTGTAAAATATGCTTAATAAGAACCTGTAAAACTGGGCACCTGGGTGGCTCAGTTGGTTAAGCATCTGCCTTCGGCTCAGGTCGTGATCCCGGGGTCCTGGGGTCGAGTCCCAAGTCAGGGTCCCTGCTCAGTGGGGAATCTACTTCTCTGCCCCTCCCCTGGATTGTGCATTCTCTCTCTCTCTCTCTGTCTCAAGTAAATACATAAATAAAATCTTAAAAAAAAAAAAAGAAACTGTAAAACTGTTTCCATTTAATGTAATTGCTGATATGGTTGGATTTAGGTCTATTATTTTATTAGTTTTTACTGTTTCCCTCTCCCCCCTTTTTTCAGTCCCTCTGTTCCCCTTTCTTGTCATATTTGGATTATTTAAGTATTTTCTAGTATTCAATTTTAATTTGTTGATTGGATTTTAGGCCCTATCTCTTTGTATTTTGTGTGTGTGTGTGTGTGTGTGTGTGTGTGTGATTGTTGTAGATTGTTACATCTAATCCTTCAATGTCTACTTGGAATTTATATTTACCACTGCAAATAAATATATAAGCCTACAACCACATAAGCCCCTTTATCCTCCCCACATTGTTATAGTTGACATATGTACTACATATATATACACTGAAAACGCAGTAGACAATTTTGTAACTTTTGTTTCACCAGTAATATATATATTTAAAAATTTAATAGTAGAAATATATTGTGTTTACATATGTAGTTGTCATTTCTGTTGCTGTTCATTCCTGAATTTCCAACTTTCCCTCTGATCATTTTTATTTAGCCCAAAGAATTTAGATTAGTATTTCTTTGAGAGAAGGTATGCTGTTGACAAGTTCTTTTAGTTTTTATGCTTCTGAAAATAACTTTTTAAAAAAGATTTTATTTGAGAGATAGAGCACACATGCACACACAAGAAGGGGTGAGGCGGAGAGGGAAAGGGAGAAGGAGGTTTATCAAGGAGCCTGGGGCTGGATCCCAGGACTCAGGGAGCATGACCTGAGCAGAAGGCAGTTGCTTAACCAACTGAGCCACCCAGGCAGCCCTGAAAATATCATTTATTTACCTTTTCATACCTGAAGGATATAGAATTCTTGATTGCCACTTTTGCTACTTCTCCCCCCACCCCCAACCAGTTAAATATATTGCTACATTTCATAGTTTCTGCAGGAAACTAGTCATTCTATTAGCTCCTCTATATGTACTATATCATTTTTTGTCTTTCAATTTTTTTTCTTTTATCTTTGATTTTTAGCAGTTTTTAAATGATGTATCTGGGTCAGTTTATTCTATTTAGGGTTTTCTGAGCTTCTTGAATGTGTATTTTTTTTTTTAATTGGCAGTTTTGAGCCATTATCTCTTCTATGGTTCTGAACCATTTTTCTGCTCTCCAGCTAGGACTCCAATGATGCAAATATTAGACCTTTTGGTACTGTCCTACAATCTGGTCTGATGCTCTATTTTTCTTTTTTGTCCTCCCAATTTTTCTTCTCTCCATTTTTAAGACTGGATAATTTATATTCTTCAGTCTTCAAGTTCATCATTGCTTCCCTCTTTGGATAGGCTATTAAGCTTATCTAGCAAATATGTTATTTTGAATATTATAGTTTTCAGTTCAAAAATTTTCATTTTGTTTTTTCTATAGTTTCTGTTTCTCTGCTGAGAACTCCTATCTTTCCTTTCATCTCAATATTTACATTTGTCTCCAGTTACTCAATAATAGCCACATTGAAGTTTTTGTCATCACAGGATTGGCATTTGTTGATTGTCTTTTCCTTAGAGAATTATCAGGAGCTGAGCTGGAAAGAGCTGGGCTGCCAGGTGTCTAGGTGGCCAGTAAAACAAGCCCAAATGAAGGTAACTGTCAAGTCTTTAATCACTTACTGCGATAGTGTAAGCAAGAGACCAAACGAGAAAAGGCACTGGCTCCCTCATGCTCCATTCTTTCCCACAGAACAGCATCAGGTAAGGGTCAGGTGGATCAGCTCAGACATGAGGATTTGTTCACTGCTGAGGGAGTCCAGATGAAAGGTTCATGCTCTTTGTATACCTGGGAGGAGGAAGAGAGGAGCTTGGAGTGAAAAAATACTGAGTCTGAGAAAAGATGTTTTCAAACTTCCACCTTTCTCCTCCACATAAGATCTTGGTAGAGGCACCTGGGTCAGGCCTTGGCTTCCCCCCAGTATACTCACACATTTAAGGAGGTCTCTGAATGGAGGCACCTGGGTTCACAATGCAGTACTGTGTAAGACCATGGGCTGTCAACTCCTGAGTCCTTGATTACAAGTACTTTCAGAGACTGTAGTGTACTTGCTGTGCACAAAGTCTAGTGTGAGGAGGACAATTTTCCTCAATGAAATCTTCCTGATAAAGTCTTTGTAATAGGCTAGGGTTGGGCTTGATAGATCACACATAGGCTTTGGCTTAGAGCCAGTGACTCTTCAATTTTCCTGTGTGTGTGGTAGTTTTGTTTGTTTGACTGTTTGTTTTTTAATGTTGAATAATTTTTATTTGTATCTCGGCCATATTGAATATTGTGATGTAAGTCTCTCATACTATTCAATTTTCTAGAGGATATTGATCTTTTGTTTTGCTTTTATTTTGCAGGCTCCCCAAATACAAAACATTTCTTTCATAGCACCAAGTCCTAGTGGAAAGGGCCCTACCTCATTTGCCTTAATGGTTGTCTAAAACCCTGATTCATGTGTAAGACTGTTGAATCACAGACCTATACCTCTGAAACAAATAATACATTATATGTTAAAAAAAAAAGATAGTAGGAAGGGAAAAATGAAGGTGGGGGGGAGTCGGAGGGGGAGATGAACCATGAGAGACTATGGACTCTGAGAAACAAACTGAGGGTTCTAGAGAGGAGGGCATTGGGGGGATGGGTTAGCCTGGTGATGGGTATTAAAGAGGGCACGTTCTGCATGGAGCACTGGGTGTTATACACAAACAATGCATCATGGAACACTACATCAAAAACTAATGATGTAATGTATGGTGATTAACATAACATAATAAAATAAAATTTTTTAAAAAAGGAAAAAAAATAAAAATAAAAAATAAAACCCTGATTCAACAGTGACAGGATAATGATAGACCTGAAGTTTCAGATATTGCTTGATATTATATAGAGGAAAAAAATCCCAAGGTATAAGAAAATATGGGTGTGGGAATATATTTAATATGTACAATCTTTTTTAAGCACCTTAAGTTTCCTTGAATAGATCTACAAAATTCTCTTTATCAGGTTTTGAGACTCTATTTGTAAAAAGAAAGCCCATCCCAGATTGAGTCACTGGCAAATTCTACCAAACATTTAAGGAACAAATCATATTGATTTTTTACTATCTCTTTCAGAAGATAGAAGCAAAAGGAATACTTCATAACTCCTTTTATGAGGCCAGCATTATCCTAACACAAAAACCAAAGGCATTGAAAGGAAAGAAGACTGCAAACCAGTATCTCTCATGGATGTAGATGTAAAAATCTTCAACAAAATGTTAGCAAATCAAATTCAAAGAAATATAAAGAGAATTATATACCACAACAAGTGGGATTTAGTTCAGGTATGCAAAAACAGTTTCAGCACTTGAAAATCAAATAAAGTAATCCATCACATCAACAGGCTAAAAAGGAAAAATCACATGATTATATCAATAGTTGCAGACAAAATTTCATGCCTATTCATGATAAAAACTCAATAAACCAAGAATAGAGGGCCTCTTCCACAATTTGGAAAAGAATATATAAAAATTGTAGCTAATATCATACTTAATTGGGGAGAAATTAGAATTTTTTCTGCTAAGATCAGTAACAATGCAAGGTTGTTCCCTCTAATCACTCCTTTTCAACATCATTCTGGAAGTCTTAGATAATGCAGTATGACAAGAAAAGAATAAAAGATAAACACATTGGGAAGGAAGAAATACAACAATCTTTATTCAGAGATAACAGGGTCCTATATGTAGGAATTCCAAAAGAATCAACAAAAGAACTCCTGGAACTGAAAAGCAATTATAGCAATGTTGTAGAATACAAGGTTAATATACATAAGTCCTATATACCAGCAGTGAACAAGTGGACTCTGAAATTAAAAGCACAATACCATTTATATTAGCACTGCCCCCACCCCCCACCAAATAGTTAGGTATAAATTTAACAGTGTAAAAGATCTGTATGAGGGAAACTACAAAACCCTGATGAACAAAATCGAAGACCTCAATAAATGCAGAGATATTCCATGGTTCATGGATAGGATGACTCTCAAGGTGTAAGTTCTTACCAACTTGATCTACAGATTCAGTCACAAATTCCCAGCAAGTTTTTTTTGAAGATATTGACAAACCAATTCTAAAGTTATATGATGAGGCAAAAGACCCAGAATAGCCAACACAATATCAAAGGTAGAGAACAAAGAACAGTGAAACTACCCAATTTCAAGATTCACTATAAAGCTATAGTAATCAAGACAGTGTTGTTTTGGTGAAAGAATAAACAATTCAATGGAAAGACTAGAGAGCCCAATAACATACTCACATATATTCAAATAAATGTAGTCAACTAATCTTTGACAAAGTAGCAAAGGTAATACAATGGGGCAGAGATTACCTCTTCCACAAACAGTGCTGGAATACCTGGATAGCCACATTAGAAAAAAAAAAATAGTATACAACTGGGATATGATAATACTCCATTAACATTGTTGCAGTATATTGTAAATGTTGCCTTCCCTGGCTTCTAAGAATAATTACTAGAGTATCTATGAACTAAGGAAACCAAAATATTCAAATGTATCCATAATTATGGGAGCTAACACTAAGTCCTACAGATCCAGAAGGACCCTTTTCTCACCACTGTGAGTGCATATGCGGAAGTTACTAAAAAGAATTTTGATACAAGTGTGATTCAAAGTAATGCCAGTAAGACCCCATAATAATACCAGGCTTACTTCCAAAGTTCCTAAATTGGGTAGTATAGTTGGAAAAGACATTTTTAGGTAGAATTATTCCATTTGTATTCTCATTCTAAATGTTTTCTCGTCTATTATTATTATTATAGGTTGGGCCAAAAGTTTTCATAGATTTGAAAAAAAAAATACTTGGGGGCACCTGGGTGGCTCAGTTGGTTAAGCGACTGCCTTTGGCTCAGGTCATGATCCTGGAGTCCCGGGATCGAGTCCCGCATCGGGCTCCCTGCTTAGCAGGGAGTCTGCTTCTCCCTCTGACCCTCACCCTTCTCCTTCTCTCTTTCTCTGTCATTCGCTCTCTCTCAAAAATAAATAAAATTTAAAAAAAAAGAAAAAAATACTTGTAAAGTCAACTAAAGGATGATAGAGCATTGATTCCTATTGTGCCCAACAGATGCCTCTCTCCAATATGTTGGAATCTTCTTTTTATATATTTTTAAGATTTTATGTATTTATTTGGGAGAGTGAGAGCGAACATGAGCTGGGGGAAAGGCACATGGAGAGGCAGAAGCAGACTCCGCACTGAGCAGGGAGCCCTACATGGAGCTTGATTCCAATACCCTGGGATCATGACCTGAGCAGAAGGCAGATGAGCCTTCTGCTTTAACCTACTGAGCCACCCAGGTGCCCCCCGATATGTTGAAATCTTCTGAAAAAGGTTCAGAACAATTAGGAATTTTTCCACTAGGCAGAATTTAGGGAATATCTCTTACTTTCCCTTTGCCTAGAAGAGCAGGACTAAGAAGTGTGTCTGCATTTACTTATAAGCTATCTTTTTTTTTCTTTTGCTAGATTATGGGCTTTGAAGAAGCAATAGTTAAGAACTGGTGTCAAGATTGGGGAAATCAAGAAATGGGCAGAAGACATGAACAGACATTTCTGCAAAGAAGACATCCAAATGGCCAGCAGACACATGAAAAAGTGCTCAACATCACTTGGCATCAGGGAAATCCAAATCAAAACCCCAATGAGATATCACCTCACACCAGTCAGAATGGCTAAAATTAACAAGTCAGGAAATGACAAATGTTGGTGAGGATGCAGAGAAAGGGGAACCCTCCTACACTGTTGGTGGGAATGCAAGCTGGTGCAGCCACTCTGGAAAACAGTATGGAGGTTCCTCAAAAAGTTGAAAATAGAGCTACCCTACAACTCAGCAATTGCACTACTGGATTTACCCCAAAGATACAAATATAGTGATCTGCAGGGGCACCTGCACCTCAATGTTTATAGCAGCAATGTCCACAATAGCCAAGCTATGGAAAGAGCCCAGATGTCTATTGACAGATGAGTGGATAAATGTGGTGTGTATGTGTGTATGTGTATATATATATATATATATATATATATATATATATATATATATATGGAATATTACACAGCCACCATCAAAAATGAAGTCTCGCCATTTGCAATGACATGGAAGGAACTAGAGGGTGTTATGTTAAGTGAAATAAGTCTATCAGAGAAAGACATGTATTATATGATCTCACTGATATGCAGAATTTAAGAAACAAGGCAGAGGATCACAGGGGAAGAGAGGAAAAAATGAAACAAGACCAAACCAGAGAGGGAGACAAAGCATAAGAGACTCTTACTAACCTTAGGAAACAAACTGAGGGTTGCTGGAGGGGGGCGGTGGGTGGCTGGGTGATGGACATTGGGGAGGGTATGTGCTATGGTGAGCGCTGGGTGTTGTGTAAGATTGATGAATTACAGACCTGCACCCCTGAAACAAATAATACATTATGTGTTAATTAAAAAAAAAAGATTGGGGAAGACATTTTAATAGTCTGTAGCACAAAAATATAGGTGGCCTATGAATTATCATTAAAGTACCTAATTAATGAAAAGATTCTTAGAAATCATCCAAATTTATAGAATATTAATTCAACATTCTTTCCTATCTTTTACCATGTTTGTTCAATGATTATGTTCACTCATTCAACCAATATTAAGATTATTTGGGGGTTTGAATGTGCCAAGCAGTATTTTAGGTGCTGGGGATATAGAAGGAAACAAATCAGGCAAAATCCTTGACTTACAATTTAGTGAATAAAATAAAGAACCTAAATATATAATATTATGTCAGATAATGCTATGTGTGCTGTCAGGGTAAGGGAATAAATATTAAACATTGACAGATGGTGTTTTAGAAAGAACAATCAGAAAAGGACTCTGAGCAGAACTCATACATGTGTGATTTAATGGCAGGATGGCAGTTATTGCAGAACCTCAATAACATGTTCCTCCTCTGATGAAGTTCTCATATGAACCAATTTTCCTCCAGTAGAAACAGTCATGAGCCTAATCCAGCATTTTACACCATGTGACCAGCCTGTTTTCTAAAGCAGCTGATTTTGCTGGAACCTTTTCTAATACAAAGTGGGCAGTGATGTTCCTCAGGAAATATGCATTTATTCTGAATTTATTTTTGCTTTCCATGCCTGCCTTCTTTTCTTCAGGATTATTGAAAGCCTCTGTGGTTGCATTGAATGCCTTTGATTATATCATGGTAGCCCATCCATACTGCTTCATATTTAGGATTTTATTTCAGAGCAAATGAAGGCATCATTAAAGAGATCTGTTGGTGTTGCTATATATAACCTATTACCCCAGAGCACCTAGCCTTAAAGAATAAGGATGCCAACACTAAGCATAATTCAAAATAGGCTCAGATCAGTGATCTGTATATGAGATCATTTTTCTCAGTGCCAATATACATATATCTTGCCTCCAAGATGGCAAAGTAGGATAGATCATTTGATTACAATTAACAATCTGTTTTCAAAATAAATAGGAAGTTGTAGTGTCTGCTGGAGGACAAGTGAAGAAGATTACTTCTGTGAAAAGAAGAAAGGAAGGAGTAGGGAATGGGAACCCAGAGTGTTCCCTTCATTAACAAACACAGTGGCATAAAGTTAAGGAAATCTTAACTATATACATAGGACCATTTGGGTACTGTCTGTATAGTTTAAGACCACCAATATAACTTTATGTGCAGGTCACCCATGGCTTAAAGTCCATGGGACAAAGCTTTAGGTGTCTCCGGCTGAAAAAATTCATTTCACTAAACATATAGTTGAAGATAAAATGTAATGCATAAGAGAAGAGAGAAATCACAAGTACTATGCCCCAGTAGCAGTAAGAAAAGTGAAGTGAGAACTGTGTACTTTGCCCTATACCACTATCTCTTTCTTTTTGTATTATATACATATGTATATCATATTTATTTTTCTGTATTATACATATTATATATCATATAGATGGATTCATATGTGTATTATACATGCATATCTCTTCAATATATGTAGTATCTATTTATGTAGAGAATTTTTTAATTTCATGTTTGAGTGGAGAGAACTAAAGAAGGAATGGCCATCACCCAGAGATAGGGGGCTTGAAGATGAATGTGGAATTGATTAGCCTTGAGGTACACTTTGTATTGTTTGAGGATAATTCAATTATGTTAATGAGAATGTAGCTGGGGGGAGTGAAACAATAGCAGGAAAGGTTTATGTTGACATTGTGAAGCCAAAGTGTGGATACTTAGGATACTTCTGTTTTCTTTTTGGCTTTCCAACATATGACTCATTTTATTGGGGGAATCTCTATATCCACAAGGAGAGAATTTGATTCTAATTATAGGAAACCAAAATGACTAGATATTTATTTCTCTGGTTACCTCTCTCAACTAGATTACACAAAAATTACTTATCTTCAGAGGTCCTTACCTCTGACTTGTATGCAGGATTTAGTGATGCAAAGAAGCAGGAACCAAAGAATGCATTTGTGACTAAATGTTGCCTCTAGTAGAAGCAGCAACATGCAGTTTTCATGAGAAACAGTAGCATGATTGCTAATAGCGTCCAGTGTCCATTTCAAACACTGCCTATCGTGCAAGGTATGCAGTCTGGTGTTGAAGGTTGGCAGCTGAATCTTCACTAGAAAAGTTAAGTGAGTGATAATTGGTCATAGCTCTGGCTGATCAGCTTCTTTTCCCTCCTGCTGACTTTCTGAGCCTGTTTCTCCATCCTAGACATTATCTAAATTAATATTAATAAATTATTTTTGCTTAATTTAATAACAGACTGTATTGTTCACAAATAAGCAACAAACATGACTAGCATGTAAATAGACTTTTTTAAAACAATTTTTATTATTGTATACAGTCTGTACATTTGGGTCATGAACACATAATACTCATGACACTAGTTAGTTATATTACCTTCATATGAATTATAAATTCAAGGAGACTTTCTTTAAAGGTCTATTGTAAAATCCAACAATGTACTTTATTCTAATTTGTAAAATAGTATGTTTGTCTCTATGATATTTATTCTGAAAGAGGAAAATTCCCCAGAAAAAAGTAGAGTCATGTTACAGATTTAGGACACTGTTGATTAGATATTTAGGTTTATATTTAGGTGACTTCTATTACATTATTTTCTTACCAATGTTCATATCCTTCCTGGAGTGGCTTAGTGTCGGAAAACATCCAACTACCGGTAATTAGGAGACCCAATAATGTAGTAGCTTAAAAAAAATAAATTTCTCATATAACACTCCGGGAGGGAAGAGTACAAGATGGTGGTGCAGTTCTGCCCAGTCACTGTGCTCATCCAGGGACCCAGGCTGCTTCCATACTGTTGTTCTATTCTCTGGGGTAGGGGTCTGTAAACTTTTTCTGTAAAGAGACAGAATGTAGACGGTTTGGGCTTTCCAAGGTATATGGTATCTGGTACAGCTATTCAACTCAGTTGTTTTGCTGGAAAAGTAGCCGTAGACTATGTCATGATTGGGCATGGATGTGTTCTAGTAAAATTTTTAAAAGAACAGGCAGAGGGAGAGATTTGGCTTATAGGCTGCAGTTTGCCAAACCTTGTACTAGGGTATTGTTGTTATTTGAGTGGTTGAAGTTGGGTCACTGCCATGTCTCAGTTCCACTGGCAAGGGGAGGAAAGGAAGTAACATCCAGACATGGAAGTGACAGATATCACTTTGGTTTACATTCGATTAGCAAAAATTATTCACCATTTCTAACTACAAGGAAGACTAGAATTGAAAATTGATAGTTTAGCTAAGCAGTGGTGTGTCTAGCAGCTACAGGTTCATTTGTTTTTGTTTATTTTTGGTTTTTTGTCTTTATGGAATGAGTGAAGAAAGGATTTTGGTGGAAAAAAAAAGTAATCTCTGTCATAATGACACAGGATTTGGTGAAAAAAAAAATGCTGCAAATTGGTAACAATATTTTCCTATGATAATTTAGCCAGACAACAAAAAGTGTGGAGAATGACCTCTTAAATATATAATATAAAATTAGATTTATTAAGATTTGACATATCATAAAAGCTATTCTTCAATGTTGTTACCTTTGCCATACTAATTAATCCAGTAATTTGAAATTAATTACTAAGTTGGAATGCTTAACAAGTATTTTAGAGGATATAATTTGAGAAGTTTTCAACTGTCAGCTCATTTTTTTTTTCTTTTTAGTTTGCATGCCTAACACATTCTTAAACAGAATCTATAATTTACATCCTGCAGAAATTAATAAATGTATCTATGCCACTTTGTGGAGAATTTATGCCATTTGGAACAGCTGAATGCAAACTGGGTTGATGATGCTCTCCAGCTGTCAGTAGTTCACTGGAAAGTGTGCTGCCTACAGACATGTCAATATTTTATCAAATGTTTTTCTAAAATGCATACATTCTAAATCTATTTCCAGATTTTTCACCTAAAAAACAGTTTAAAAAGGAATTCACTGAAGTTACTAGAATATACATAGTCCGCTGCTTACATATGCTTGATTCCATGAATAAAATTAAAATGCCAAGACTATGTAATTATATAATAATGATTTACTATTAGTGTTTTATTCTTATGTTTTAGATACAAAATGTAAAATTTTTTGGCAATCATTTGTACCAAGACTATCTGCTCCAATCACTTTACATGTTTTCATTAATACAAAATAATAATGATAGTATTTACTTGCTGCTCTCAACTGGCAACTTACAAGAACACTCTTTTTGACTCTAATACTGAATATATATTGGGATCCACACAAACTTTTATTCTTATTTTTTGTTTCATGTTAGACTCCCCCTCTGTGTTATTCATGCATTAATTCAAACCCTGTGCCTTTTCTCACATTCATACAATGTTAATAGATAAAACTCAATTTGCTGTTGTTTGCTAAATTATTGCTGAATTTTGATACCGTGGCAGTAAAATATCCAAAGTTACATTTCTTTTTGTCTCCTAAAAGTTTTTTTGTATTGATATGATTTGTCAGGACATGATAAGTTTTAAATATCATTAGTTTTTGATGTAGTGTTCCATGATGCATTGTTTGTGTATAAGACCCAGTGCTCCATGCAGAACGTGCCCTCCTCAATACCCACCACCAGGATAACCCATCCCCCAACCCCCACCCCTCTAAAACCCTCAGTTTGTTTCTCAGAGTCCATAGTCTCTCATGGTTTGTCTCCCCTTCCGATTTCCCCCCCTTCATTCTTCCCCTCCTGCTATCTTCTTCTTCTTTTTAACATATATTGCATTACTTGTTTCAGAGGTACAGGTCTGTGATTCAACAGTCTTACACAATTCACAGTGCTCACCATAGCACATACCCTCCCCGGTGTCTATCACCCAGCCGCCCTATCCCTCCCACCCCCCACCACTCCAGCAACCCTCAGTTTGTTTCCTGAGATTAAGACTTCCTCATATCAGTGAGGTCATATGATACATGTCTTTCTCTGATTGACTTATTTCTCTTAGCATAATACCCTCCAGTTCCAACCACATCATTGCAAATGGCAAGATTTCATTCCTTTTGATGGCCGCATAATATTCCATTGTATATATATACCACCTCTTCTTTATCCATTCATCTGCCCATGGACATCTTGGCTCTTTCCACAGTTTGGCTATTGTGAACATTGCTGCTATAAACACCGGAGTGCACGTACCCCTTTGGATCCCTACATTTGTATCTTTTTTTTAATTTTTTATTTTTTAAGATATTATTTTTATTTATTTGAGAGAGAGAATGAGAGACAGAGAGCATGAGAGGGAAGAGGGTCAGAGGGAGAAGCAGACCCCCCCCGCTGAGCAGGGAGCCCGATGCGGGACTCGATCCTGGGACTCCAGGATCATGACCTGAGCCGAAGGCAGTCGCTTAACCAACTGAGCCACCCAAGCACCCCCTTACATTTGTATCTTTGGGGTAAATACCCAGTAGTGCAATTGCTGGATCATAGGGTAGCTCTATTTTCAACTTTTTGAGGAACCTCCATACTGTTTTCCAGAGTGGCTGCACCAGCTTGCATTCCCACCAACAGTGTAGGAGGGTTCCCCTTTCTCCGCATTCCCCCCAACATCTGTCATTTCCTGACTTGTTAATTTTAGCCATTCTGACTGGTGTGAGGTGGTATCTCATTGAGGTTTTGATTTGGATTTCCCTGATGCCGAGCAATGTTGCACACTTTTTCATGTGTCTGTTGGCCATTTGGATGTCTTCTTTGGAAAAAATGTCTGTTCATGTCTTCTGCCCATTTCTTGATTGGATCATTTGTTCTTTGGGTGTTGAGTTTAATAAGTTCTTTATAGATTTTGGATACTAGCCCTTTATCTGACGTGTCATTTACAAGTATTTTCTCCCATTCTGTCAGTTGTCTTTTGGTTTTGTTGACTATTTCTTTTGCTGTGCAAAAGCTTTTTATCTTGATGAAGTCCCAATAGTTCATTTTTGCCCTTGCTTCCCTTGCATTTGGTGGGTTTCTAGGAAGAAGTTGCTGCGGCTGAGGTCGAAGAGGTTGCTGCCTGTGTTCTCCTTTAGGATTTTGATGGACTCCTGTCTATAAAACAGTCATGAAAGAAATTGAGGAAGACACAAAGAAATGGAAAAATATTCCATTCTCATGGATTGGAAGAACAAATACTGTGAAGATGTCAATGCTACCTAGAGCGATCTACACATTCAGTGCAATCCCTATCAAAATACCATCAACTTTTTTCAAAGACATGGAACAAATAATCCTAAAATTTGCATGGAAACAGAAAAGACCCCGAATAGCCAGAGGAATGTTGAAAAAGAAAAGCAAAGCTGGTGGCATCACAATTCCGGACTTCAAGCTCTATTACAAAGCTGTCATCATCAAGACAGTATGGTACTGGCACAAAAACAGACACATAGATCGATGGAACATAATAGAGACCCCAGAACTGGACCCTCGACTCTATGGTCAACTAATCTTCGGCAAAGCAGGAAAGAATGTTCAATGGAAAAAAGACAGTCTCTTCAACAAATGGTGTTGGGAAAATTGGATAGCCACATGCAGAAAAATGGAACTGGACCATTTCCTTACACCACACACAAAAATAGACTCAAAATGGTTGAGAGACCTCAATGTGAGGACATGATGGGTTTTAATTTAATTTCTCCTTGTCTGCCTGACTCCACTACAATGATAACATTTTCTAGAGCAATAAACAAAAATCTAAAATAATGGGTTACTATATAAAATGGGACTTTTTGGAGAGAAGTAAAATCTGGCTCCTATTTGTATTTAATAGGAATAACCTAGTCATGCATCTGAGTTTGTGTAATGTACTTTTATGAAAGATACTAACAGGGGTGTCTGAGTGTCTCAGTCGTTAGGCTTCTGCCTTCGGCTCAGGTCATGATCCCAGGGTCCTGGGATCGAGCCCTGCATTAGGCTCCCTGCTCAGCGGGAAGCCTGCTTCTCCCTCTCCCACTCCCCTTGCTTGTGTTCCCTCTCTCGCTATGTCTCTGTCAAATAAATAATTAAAATCTTAAAAAAAAGAAAAGAAAAGAAAAGAAAAATAAGCCAAATAATAAATACATTTTAAAAAATTGTGCCTGGGGCACCTTGGGTGGCTCAGCAGTTAAGCATTTGCCTTTGACTCAGGTCATGATCTCAGGGTTCTTGGATGTCAGGCTCCCTGCTCAGTGGGGAGTCTGCTTCTACCTCTCCCTCTGCCCCTTCCCCTGCTCGTGCTCTCTCTCTCTAATAAAGTCTTAAAATAATTGTGGCTAAAAACTTCACTAAACATTTGTTAACCTAAAGAAGATACTTCTATGAAAGGATGATTTTACTAATGAATAGTTTCGTCTGAAGTGGCTTACCCAATTATTTTGAAAGATCATATTAGATTCAGTGTTGAATTGACGTTGAAAAATAAATTAAAAGTTTTTCATGTTCTATGAGTCAATATCATTGTTCTGCCTGTAAGGGCTCCAATTCGCTCTTTGCACCCCATCAAGATTTGACATTCACTATACTTTCAGGCCTGGATCTGAAGCCCTTACTTGGAGAAGACTTTTCCAATGCCCCAAACTGAATCATGCCTTTCCACATTATCTGTAACACTTAACTGATCCAAGACATAATGAATATACATATTTAGATTGTCAGATACAAGTATAAAGTATTGAAAGCCTCTATGTAGGAACTACATGTTACTCATATATTCTTCAGGCCCATATATGAATTTGTATTCCATGATTGGCCCACAAAGTGGTGTTTCTTAAGATCCAAGGAACCTAAGACAATGAACTAATGCAAATTTATTTTATTTCTTTTGCAAATGCAATTTTTAAGATGTAATACATTGAATATATGCTATCTATTGGAATACACAGATTCAAGTTTTTTTTTTTTTAATTTTTTAAAGTATTATTTCAATGTGATTATACTCGAGCTTCATGCTTTTCAGGAACTATAATTCTCATTAACATAGAGATTTCTTTAAAAAGTGAAGTTAGCAGATTATTAAAAATGTTTAGACAAAATCTCCAAATACTTAGTTATTACAGTCAGTAATTCTAGGATATTGTTGGCGAAATGATAGGAGACCACTTGTGACTCAATAAATATGTTGAATAATAATAACCTAACATTACTGAGTACTTACCTCCTTAGCATATTTTATTTCGTGATAACCCAATGGCTAAGAGATGTTAAATAAGAGATATTAAGTAATTGTATATGCCACTGAATTATTTGATTTTTTTCTTTTTTTTAAGATTTTTATTTATTTATTTGAGAGAGAGAGTGGAAGCAGGGGTGCAGGCACAAGCAGGCGGAGGAGGGGTAGAGGGAGAGAGAGAATCTCAAGCAGACTCCCTGCTGAGTGCAGAGCCCAAAGCAGGGCTCATTCTCATGACCCTGAGATCATAACCTAAGCTGAAACCAGGAGCCAGATGCTCAACTGACTGAGCCACCCAGGCGCCCCTGATTTTTCCTCAATACTAAAGTTTTGTTTCCAGGTAGGTGAAATCATTTCACTAAAATATATGAGGAATCCTAATAGAAAAGTTGGCCAATAGTGAGCTTTAAATATTTAGCTTTAAGGATTTGACTTATGAACATAAATATAGAAAAAGGCCTTCTAACAATTTTATCTCTTGTTCCCTCCAAAATGATGAAGTTAGCGTCCCTGAAATGTTGAATAACTTTTCCAAGTTCATCTATCTTATGAATTGCTAAAATATTGTCTGATTAGAAGTTGAAAATAGACCCATTGGAGACAAAATAATTATCTAAAGCTGGAGTGTTTATGAATATAGATTTATTTTGTATTATCTGTTTTGAATTTGACAACCCTGCAATTTTCACTTTACCTAGTTGTGTTCATTGGCCTTATAGTTAAGTGAGGTGATTATTGCATGTTTGGATCAATGTATATTTAATATAAAAATTGAAAATTTTTGTGAGTTTGAGAGCATATCTTAACCATATCTTAAAATTCCCTAAGTACCTAATATATAACATAAAAGCTGGTTAGCTATTGACTTGAGTTTCTTCTGCAAATTAGTTTTCACGGCATTGGAGAGGGTTCTAAAGTCTCTTCAACTAAGTACACATTATTGGAAATAATTTTCCTGTACTTTCGATTTCTCCATAGTGAGTGTAATTCTATTATATATATATGATTTGGTTTAATTTTACTATAAACCACAGTTTAACTACATATTCATTATTAAATCAGTAAGAATTTATTTTAAATGTAGGTAACCAAACAAAAGAAAAATAATATATTCCACACTCATATTCTCACTTTAAGATAGAAATTTGGCTGAAAAAGTATGAAAATTGTTAGAATTTATGAAGATAGCTTGCAATAGATGAGTATGTAAAAATCAATATTCTTCTGATATGCTAAGAAAATATGGTAAAAATTAAAAGGGGCTAATGAACTCTATTATTAAAGAAAACAAAAGAAAATTAAAAATAAAACAAAACAACAAAAAATATAAAACAAGAGATAAATTTAATAGGAAATCTGCAGGATTTACGAACTTCAAGAGTGAGAAAATAAATCTAAGGCCACAAATGAAAATTTGACTGTCCTATGGAAAGATAATTTTATATTCTCAAAAAAGTTAATGTGCATATTTAGCACAATTCTAATCCATGTGTGAGTGTAATGTCTTAATGACAAAATTATAGCAAAATTTGGGGCACCTGGGTGGCTCAGTCTGCCTTCAGCTCAGGTCATGATCTCGGGGTCCTGGGATTGAGCCCCACATCGGGCTCCCTGCTCCAGGGAAGCCTGCTTCTCCCTCTCCCACTCTCCCTGCTTGTGTTCCTGCTCTGTCTCTCTCTCTGTCAAATAAATAAATAAAAATCTTTAAAAAAATTATAGCAAAATTCAGCTGCAAAGTAAATGCACAAGAAATTTTTGAAAAATATATTCATGGAAGGGGACTTTTCCTACAAAATATTAATATGTATTATGATGATAACATATTAAACTGGCATAGAAATGGACATGAATGAAAATCTAAAAGATACAAGTATGCCTCACTGTTTTGCAGTTTAAGTAACTCATTATTTTATAAACTCACTATGAATAAATAAATTTAGTTTCTTAATTTGTGCCTATTGCCAAAATGATTTTAGATCAATTTAAGAATTATATTTTAAAACTGATTACAAATTAGAAAAAATAGGTATATGTCTATGTTTATGTAAGTCCTCATGATACAGGACTTTAGAAATATAAACTCACAGATAGAAATCATAAATTACTTTTAAATGTTTACCTACAAAATTATAATATCCTTATAGCTAAAGCCTGATAAAGAAATGCAAGTATTGGGGCACCTTGGTGGCTCAGTTGGTTAAGTGTTTGCCTTCAGCTCGGGTCACCATCCCAGGGTCCTGGGATCGAGTCCCACATTGGGCACCCTGCTCAGTGGGGAGTTGCTTCTCCCTCTCCTGCTCCCCCTGCTTGTGCTCTTTCTCTCTCTCTTTCTTTCTGACAAATAAATAAATAAAATCTTTAACAACAACAACAAAAAAGAAATGTAAGTACTGAATTTGGAAAATATTCACACTAAGATTGGTAGGCAGGAGTTAAGTATCTGTCTTAATCTTATATTGCTATCTATATAAGCTTTCTATTATCTATCATCTATCTATCATCTATCATCTATCTATCTATCATCTATCATCTATCTATCATCTATCTATCATCTACCTTATCTAGGGAACACATGCAAATTAATGTTAGAATAGAATAAAACAAAATAGAAAAAAATGGTTTAAGAACATTCACAAGAGGGGCGCCTGGGTGGCTCAGTCGGTTAAGTGTCTGCCTTCAGCTCAGGTCATGATCCCGGGGTCCTGGGATTGAGTCTCGCATCGGACTCCCTGCTCAGTGGGGAGCCTGCTTCTCTCTCTCCTTCCCACTCATGTTCTCTCTCGCTATCTCTGTCTCTCTAAATAAATAAACAAAATCTTAAAAAAAAATAAAAAAAAGAAGGTTCACAAGATATTTATTAGACTAAAAATTCAATGATATTACACACACAAACAAAAGCAAATCCTACTGGTAAACCAATGACCAAATAAAATAATATGCTACATTTTATCTCTTGTATTTTATTATTTATTTTTTTATTTTTTTTAAAGATTTTATTTATTTATTTGACAGAGAGAGATAGCGAGAGAGGGAACACAAGCAGGGGGAGTGGGAGAGCGAGAAGCAGCCTTCCTGCTGAGCTGGGAGCCCGATGTGGGACTCGATCCCAGGACCCTGGGATCATGACCTGAGCCGAAGGCAGACGCTTAACAACTGAGCCACCCAGGTGCCCTATCTCTTGTATTTTATAATAAACATATAGCCCAAACCAGAGGTCAAGAGAAGTCAATATAAATGCCAGTGCAATATAAATGACCACAAAAGCTCAAGAAAATAATTTGGCAAAGTACATTTAAAGCTCTAAAAATAATGCAATTATTTGACCTCTTTGTGTTTCTAATTGTGAAAAACAATGAGAAATAAATACATACTTTAAACTGGAAAAAATATTCACTAAACTATTATATGTTCTTATACCATAATATTATAAAAATATTTTAAATGTGACACATAAACATTGTGATGTTGCCTATATATGGTGGAGATTATAGCTCTTCTCTTTTTTTTTCTCCTCTCCTTCCTTTCTTTCCCTATTCTTCCCTATAGATTCAATCTGTTTTGAGAAGCCCAAGGAAGATAGACATCATATGAGAGGACTGAGAGATAGCTGTGGTGACAGCTGAGTGACAGTTGTGAGTGTCTTAACTGGAACAGAGTGAGGAAAATAGCCATTCAGGAAGTGGGGGGGGGGAGTAATGGATGTGGAGGAAAATTTCAGAGACAAAGTAGGGTAAGGTAAGGAGGACATTTGGGTGGGAAGATGACCCATTATGTGTGTCAGAGCTTAAAGTGTGTGAGAATGGCATCTGTGTGGGGTTTGGAATGTAGGAGTCCTACACTAGGGCACAGAAGCCCAAGTGGGATGAGGAAAGCAATTATGGGGGCAAGGTGACAATGGAGGCCTGGCACGGGATGAGGCAACACCAGTATGATGAAGAAGATGGCATCATTGGGGTGTTTGATCCTGAACAGTTTATTGAAGTCTGTGTAGAGTAAAAAGGTTCTCTATGAGTAAGGAGGGGTGTTAGCAGCATGGCATGGTGGGTTGAAGCCTGATTTGGATGAAGAGATAATTTGTATAAAAGGTAGAGAGAGTAGTGGCCCAGGAAAGGATGTTGGAATAAAAGTGAAGTTAGAAATGCCTTTATGCTGGGGTTAGAGGGTGGATGGATGCCAGTTAAAGTTTAGTTATTGAGCAAATAAGTAAAAATAATGATAGTAATAGGAGCCAGATTTCTCACTGTTGGATAAAAGAATTACAAGTAAGGGAAGAAAATAAATTGGAATGGACCTGTGGTATTGGATTGGCATTTAAGATATTGGTCTGAACATATGGATTTCAGTATATAGCTATAGGTATAGTTATAAAGAAAATAGAAACACATGTATGTACACACACATGCACACACATTATATATATTTCTGAATTCTGTTCATTGAAAGGATAAGGAAATAGCAATGACTCAATAGTGATGAGCACTCCTGATAACTAAATGTTCATTTTTAATACAATTCTCTTTCTTTTTTTATGTCCAAAATAATATTCCATTTTATGGATATGCCACTTTTTATTTATCTCTTCATCAGTTGATGCACCTATGCATTGTTTCCAATTTTTGGCTATTATGAATAACGCTGCTATGAACATTTGTGTGTAGGCGTGTGTGTGTGTGTGTGTGTGCATATGCTTTCAATTCTCTTCTCTAGGAATGGAGTAGCTGGACTGTATGATAACCACGTGTTACTTTTTGAAGAACTGTCAAACTATTTTTCTGAATAGGCAGCAAGTACCGTTTTATGTCCCAATTAACATGCATGAAGATTCAAACTTCTCCACACCACCAATCCATTTAGTTATCTATCTTTTTTTTATTACAGTTATTCCAGTGCATGTAAGGAGTATCTTGTGGCTTCGATTTGAATTTCCTTGATGGCTAATAATGTTAAGCCTCTCTTCATGTGCTTGTTTGCCACTGTTATATGTGGGGTTTTTTTTTTTTTTTTTTGGATAAATGTCTATTCATGTCCTTTGCCCATTTATTAAATTGTGTGTGTTTTTATTGTGGTGGTGGTAGTTTGTTTTTGTTGACTTGTAAGTGTTCTTTATACACTTTTGAAGCAGACATATATATTAGAAATGCAACGTGGCAATTTTGGAAATCAGATTCCTTTCCCTCCCGTTACCTAACCCAGGGATTGCCTTTGCTATTCTTGATGTTTGCTTATTTAGAGACGTTCTGGACTAGGTCTCCTAATCTGTATTGTTTGTCATTTATGGCCACTGAAGTCTTTGCCCGATTAGTTTAGTGGTCATATAATTATTAGGCAGAGATTTCCTTAAATACCTTGAACCAATAAGATTCCCAGCCTTTATATATATATACTTTTTATATCCCCAAGCTTTTTGTATATATATTTTTATGCCTTTAACACTCCAGTAGACAGTTTCCATTTCTGCCTTATTCTTCATTTTCTGTTTGCCTTGAGATAAGGCTAGCCAGAGATATGAAATAAAGGCCTTTTCAAGTTTTTCCTGAGCAAGTGAATCACCCTCTGTATGCAGGTGGCATTCTAGATATTCCCAAGTTGCCTTATCTTTTCAGTGTCCTGTGAACATTTGATTCCTGTTGTTTCAAGTTTTTTGATCAGCCTCCTTGAAAGTCCCAGCTGGTAACAATGCCTCAGCAGCTGTGATGTTAACCAATTGCCACTTACTGTTTTAAATAAATGCTTTTGGAATAAGACTATTTGTATTGAGTAAGCTCTGAATCAGGTCAAATAAAGACAAGCCCTGAGAATGGAGCTTTTCAACAAGTTGCAAGACAGGTCAAATAGTGACCATTATCTGAGAATGGGACTTTCATAGAGCTCTAAACTGGTTCTGCCCCTTTCAGGGGCTACTTCACAGCTAAATTTCAATGCTACTTTAATTGGGAGGTCTTGGTTTTTAAAGCTACCACATAGCTGGCAAGAGAAAGATAGAATTAGAGAAGGTTAAAATGTCATGAGTTACTGTTCTTACTGAGATTTAGCTGTTTTTCTTGAATAAACACTCCTCAGATTGTTGCAGATCTTTAGTTTAATCTTGAAAGTCCTGAAAAAGTTGATTTTGATAGTTTCTGCTGTAGTTTCCATTGCTGTTATTCATGAAAGGATTTTTTGAGGGTCTTACTTCACCTTTCTGGAAGTCCCATAAATATTTTAGCATTGTAGAATAGTAAAATTATTTGTGTGAAATACAGCTTGTTATGTACTCTGCCTGATAGATTTGATTCAGAAATGCTAGGCAGCCGTCCATTAAACACAGTCTTCTATACTGCTTGCTGCATGTGCCATAAGAACCTCAATGAACATGATATAGTGCTAACAGATATCATTAATGAAAAGAACATTGATTAACATAGCTTAATGTTATGAGTATTGATTTTTATTAAAATTATTTAACAAAATGATCATAGTTATTTTAGTATTTTTTTTAAAGATTTTATTTATTTATCTGAGAGAATGGGAGACAGAGAGCATGAGAGGGGAAGGGTCAGAGGGAGAAGCAGACCCCCCGCTGAGCAGGGAGCCCGATGTGGGACTCGATCCCGGGACTCCAGAATCATGACCTGAGCCGAAGGCAGTTGCTTAACCAACTGAGCCACCCAGGCGCCCGAGCATAGTTATTTTAGTATTTTTGATAAGCAAGGATATATTTTCTGTTTTTCAAAAACTTACAGTGGTCAAAATATCTCAGGATTAAAATTCTCTAACCCAGGAAAGAATCATGTTAACAAAATGTTTAGATAATTAAAGATGGTTTTGCCACCAAAAATGTAATAACTAGGTGAAAAAATAAATTTTTAACTTTATGTGAAAAATGAAAATTTATCTTAATGTAAACTACCTTATGAATAATTATACACATATATACTAGGTTATTTTTTCTTTTTAAGAGTGTGTTCATTAAAAATACTAGCCCAGGGGTACCTGGGTGGCTCAGTTGGTTAAGTGTCTGCCTTTGGCTCAGGTCATAATTCCAGGGTCCTGGGATCTGATCCGTCATCAGGCACCCTGCTCAGTGGAGAGTCTGCTTCTCCCTCTCCTTCTGCCCCTCCCCCACCCATGCACACACACGCACACACACACACTCTCTCTCTCTCTCTCTCTCTCTCTCTCTCTTTGTCAAATAAATAAATAAAATATTTTAAAAAATTAAAATACTAGTCCATAATCCCATGGGTAATGTATATTCACATAAGGTAATGTAACTGGATTGCTGAGTCAATAGTTACATGCATTTTACAGGCATGTACCAAATTGTTCTCCAGATAGTTTGTAGAAATTTTCACTCCTCGCTAATTGTGTTTGACTCTGCCTATTGCCCCACATTCCACTACAATATGAATATTTAAATCTAAATTATAGTCTGCTAAATGAGAGCACTAGTACTGTTTTTGGAGACTAAAAGTCTCCTGTGTCATTATTCTGTGCACTTGTAGACTGTGACTGCTGCAATATAACATATTTTCACAATGAGCCTCTTAGTTTTCTTTTCTATGAAATAGCTACCATTCTAGTTGGTATCTTCTGTTATTGATTTAGATGATGAGGAAAGTATAAGAAGTATGGCTTATGAGTTTACAAAACTTTAGTTAAAGCTTAGATTGTGACAAAGCTCATTCACTCTACAGTTGCTTAAAAATACTCTAGCTTCATCTGAGTAGGTTACCTACATACACCTTACTTGAGTTCCATTTGTCATCCATCCTGCTTTCTCAGAATTGCTTCTATCAAGAATATTGGAAAATACCTAGAAGCCTGAAGGTTTCCCAAGGCTGCTTTATACTCGAATGCAAGGCAGTGATTGATATGAGACACTCATTCTCAAGAGTTTTGCAAAATAAAGATTAGTTTCTCCACCAAAATAAGTTTACCAGGGGAGTGCTCAGGCAAGTTACAATAACTTCACATTTTTCCTCGGATTTTATTATAGGTTATTGAGTTACGCAGTGGAATGTTGGTATACTGACTTGCCCATGCCAAAGTTCATTTTGTATAATACAAAAATGTCATAAATAGCAAAACACAAAAGACAAAATTTTTGAACTGAATATTACAGCTATAAAATGAATTGTTCATATATAGAAATGAAAAATAATAATAAATGTCCTGGTGTTTTAGGCTGAAATGACATGAACTTTGGTTTTTAGAAATGACTATTTTATTTTATGCATATTTTTCATTAGTTAAAGTAAAAACCTCTATAATGAGTCCTAAATTAGGTATTGGTATCCTTCAGGCTAGTAGTTTTTCTAAGCATAAAATTCTATTGATCCCGTGTCTGGTTTATTGTACATGAGGATAGAGTGCAATCCATTATCAGGAAAAGCAAAGCCATTAGACTTCTCATGCATTCAATTAGGCTATTACTTTATCTATCTTAATTGATACTGCTAATAGTATCATATATAATTGCTGCACATAGGCAGAAAACATGCTTGTTAATAAGTATTAGCTAATTCACAGAATGACATTTAAGCACCATCAGGAGCACTGTACATACATCCGAGATCAATATGTGAGCCATCTCCCAGCCTTAGAGTAGATGGTTGGAAACAGTAATTCAGACTGGATGATGATAATTTAAAGTGAATTCTAGGGTATTTCAGGTTTTTTTCAGAGCAACAAGCGTTCATTTTTCTGTTGTTTTTTTGGGGAGGTGGGTATTATACAGGTATATGAATTTGAGGTCTAGATTGATGAACAAATGGTTTTGAAATTGACATCACTGTTATTAACAAACCTTTATGTTTATGTCATAATAATTATGTTAAATTCTTTTTTTTTTTTAAGCCTTGTCTTAACAAATTAAACAAAAAAAATTAGGGCCCTTCAATTTATGTGAACTTAGAAAAAAAATACACTGCCATATATAAACTGTGTAGAAAGATGCAAAGACTAGAAATTATGTTAAAATATATGACTTTTAGGGGCACCCAGGTAGCTCAGTCAGTTAAGCATCTACCTTTGGCTCGGGTCATGGTCCCGGGGTCCTGGGGTCAAGCCCCCCATTGCTTCTTTCTCTGATGCTCCCCCTGCTTGTGCTCTCTCTCTCTCTCTTTCTCTCAAATAAATAAATAAAATAAAAAATATGACTTTTAAAAATGTTGCTCTTTGGGCACCTGGGTGGCTCAGTTGGTTAAGCGACTGCCTTCGGCTCAGGTCATGATCCTGGAGTCCCGGGATCGAGTCCCGCATCGGGCTCCCTGCTCAGCGGGGGGTCTGCTTCTCCCTCTGCCCTCTTCCCTTTCGTGCTCTCTGTCTCTCATTCTCTCTCAAATAAATAAATAAAGTCTTTTTAAAAAAATGTTACTCTTTGTTTAATTCAGGTTGCCCCAAGAATGTAATTAAGTGATTTTCCTAGCTATTTTAATTGTTTCAGCCTATGAGATGCTGTTTAATCCAGTCTTGTAAAATAGGATGATTTCTCTCAGAGAAATAACTTATGCAGTGGCACAGTATCTCAGTAGCATGTAATGCAGAGTGTGTTTCGAATTGACTCTAAATACCAAGTGTGGAGTATGTTCTGGATCTGGAGAAGAGAGCTCCCCATTTCTCTACAGTAGATGGCTATACTACAGTGAAAATGGAAAGTGGGCAAAGAGTTAACCTCTATCCAAATAAAGGATGCTTTGTTTGAGACCCATACTTTCCTACTCCCTAGGATTGCTCTCTAAGATGTTCACTAAATTCTGTTTTATTGTCTGAGCACTGCTATGTTTGAAGAGAAATTGAATTGTAAAGAAATGTAGGTCCAAGAAAGATTATTTGACTTGTCTAAGGCCTTATCCAGCAGTTATTTGCTGATATATAATTAGATTCAGAATTCCTTAGAACATCTTTTAATTTTTTAGTGGGGTGCTTAGATCACTGAACCATGAACTTAATTTAGAAAAATTTGCCTAATATTGTGCTTTTTAAATCAATTTATGCAACATATCTGACATATTTTCAATCTGGAGAGAGCATATCTACAGTTACTTTGCAAAACCAGTTTAAAAAAATATTTTACTTCTGACACTAAGGTGCCTTTGCCTCAGACCTTTATAAATTTTATCAGGTATTTCTAACTTGTCTTCCCAGTGGAAACCATGAACAGCCTACAGCATTTTTACTGACTTTCACTTTCGGAGCACTATTTTGCTACTAGACTGAAAAATGAGTGAAGAACTAATTGGAAAAAAAAAAAAGAGCACCTCTCTATTTTCCAGCTCAGTAAGATCCCTAAATGTTACATAAATTCTAAATGGTACAGCGTGTAGTATTTGAAGAGTGCTTTGGACTTGAACACTAGATAAGCCTATTTCTTCTTACAGAGAAAGTTGTTTAAAAATCTGGAGGACATTTCAAACTGTATTACAAACCACAAGTATGTAACTATCTCACTGCTATTCTTTATTTCATTCAGAAGAGTTTGGTAATTGAATAATGCATACTCATTATGGAAAAAATCAGTTTCTCCTTATAAGTAGTCATCTCTATGAGTAATCTCTTTTTCTGCTTCTCTGAACATAGTTTTGACTGGAATTTAGTTGTTTGTTTTGGGGAAGGTGATAGAATATCTATACTACATACAAGATATAGTAGGGACTGAGGTTTTAATTTATTTTTCCTTTTATTGTAAGAGTATCACAGACAGTTGTGAATATCCAAAAACTTCAATGCATCATTAACTCTACAAATGCTTGTCAGAAATGTACTTACAGTTAACTTAGGCTATATCATGCCAGGAGAGTTTAGGAAGATGATATTCTTCCTAGTATCACCCCAGATTGAGATATACCAGGAAAAACTCTAATTCATATAGATAAGAAAGAGCTCTAGAGAAAGAAAACCATGATATCTTAACGTATTGCTTTTGATTCTTCCTCCATTATTTTGTGTTTGCTCAGTCCTTCAATATAAACCACTTCTCCCTGACATTGGGGAGGAATGTTCCCAAAATTTTAGTTGAAATATTTTCGTATCACCTGCAGCAGCTTTTTATATACACCCAAATTTCTCAATTTAGTCTAAATACTAATGTACTACAATTTATTGTAATTCTGCTCGTCATATGTAGGCAAGGGGTAGTGAATCAATCTACTCTTAGCTTCTTTATGCTGACAAGTTGCTTTCATCTACCTTTTTTTGTGTCTTGTCTTATTTTTCTTGATCTAAAATTATGGGAATTTACCTTCTATTTTGTTAGGGGCTTGAGTCACATTCTGAAGTAAGAGACTTTATTTGGCCCTTCCTTGCCTGAACCCCAAGGTACCTGAACACCAAATCTGAAGTTTGAAATTAAAGAAAATCCAAACTCTAATACAACCACACAAATAACATTATCTTAGCCAAATATTTCTCTTAATTTTTTAAATGTCATTTTCTGAAAAACATATTTCTGTGCTTTAAGTAGTTTTTTAATGGCAAGTATTATAATTGTTTAAATAGGGAACATCTGTTACAATTGGATTTCAGTCTACTACTATTTTTGTGTAACTCTTGATGATTTAGTAGTTTTTAGTAACTAGATGTGCAAATCATTTTTTAAAATATTTTTATTTGAATATAGGTGATACACACTATTACAGTAATTTCAGGTATACAACATAGCGATTCAGCTTCTCTGTTCATTATGTTATGCTCACCACAAGCGTAGCTACCTAGATGTGCAAATATTAAATGTCATGACAGCTTCGTAAGAATCAGAAGTATACTAAGGTAAAAGATGTATATTTATATTGCATTTTATCTGTCCCCTTCTTCATTTTAAAATGAAAACAAAAAGAAATGGATATCTATCTATATATATCTATACACATAGATATATATCTTTTTATATTCTTTATATAATTCCAAAATGTAGTCTTTGAAGGTCTAAAGCTATGGTTTGCTGAAGCTCATTTATAAGGTACACTTAAATGGTTATTTTTTTTTTAACTATATATCAACTGCACTCAATTTGTGGCAATGCTAAGACACTAAATTTCTTAGAAAAGGAATTTAGGTTTGCCTTTGACCAGGAGTGAATGGGCACTGATGAGACCATTTTAGCAGGCTAGTTTAATGTAGACATCTGAGAACTGGCTCCTACATATTGCTTCTGGCCATAGACTTAGTCTCATAATCCCAAAGCAGGTCTCCATGGCTGCAGCCCTAGTTTTACATTTGCTTATTGTCCACAATTCAGGTCTTAGCTTTTTGATTTGTTTGCTTTTTTTTGCAAACCTAGCAGTGCTTTAAACAATAGAAACAAAATTTCTTTTTTCCACCTATTTCTTTTTTATCCTAGTACAGTTAACTCTTACTTACCTGCATTGCAGTGCTCAAACTTCTATTTGCATATTTATCCAACTGAAAAACTATGCCCAGGTCCGGAAAAAAATACAGGACACATGCACACTCAAACACATACATCTTGCAAAACTCCATTTATTTTCCTGAGGAATTTTCTGAGGCCCTACTCAAGGGAAACCTTTGGATACCTTTTGGAATAATCAAAATATTTTCACTTACTATTTTCCAAGAATGTTTTCCCTCAAAGAACACTCCCTCAGGACTCTGGAATGTCCTCAGTAGATCCTTCTCAGTCTTCCTGCTTTTAATGACCTCAATGTAACAATTATAGAGACACAGGACTCCCTCTTGTGTGCCTGTAGCTGGGAGCATTAAATGAATGTATTTGCTTCCCTTCCTTTAGTCCACGTTTTCCCTCAGCTTCCCTGGGACTACCTCAAGTTTCTTTCTTAAATAACTAATTCTCCTGTAGGAATGACAGTTTAATACTAGGTATCTTGGAATTTCACTTGCATCTATACAGGGACTGATCCCTTTTTTAATGTCTATACTTCCACATTGAAGAAATACTTGGGCATTTCCTCTTTCCATTCATACCTCACTCTCCTTCCCCACCAATATTTCCTTCTCTTCTCTTAGACTGCCAGTCCTATTGCCCTCTCCTTTCGGAAAATTCCTCCCCTCCTATAGGAAAATATCTTGTTTTTTAAGTTTCTCACTTCTCCTTTTCCTCTAGCAGAGTTGCATTCTTATTCATGTGGTCTCCATTAAAAACTAATTATCATGACCTTGTTTCACTTTTCATTAGAGAGGTCAGCTGTTGGGATGATAAGAGGCATAAGGATGGGATAGCGTTGTTATGCCCTCTTTCCAATGGGCTATGATTAATGAGTCTCTCCCTTTGACATTTCTCAATATTCTCACCACTGAGTACTGAGGCCCTTCACATTTCGTTGTGAGTTAAATTATTAAAACCACATTCTATTTCTCCTGGAGAAAAAAAGCAAAAAAAATTAAAAACAAGTTTTACCTGTTGGTAATATCTGTACTTATGAAAAGAAAAATAAATTTATTTCACTGAGAGATTTCATTTCTCCCTGTTTTTTTTTTTTTTTTTTTTTTTTTCTGGGATTGACAGAGGCCCAAATAGGCCCATGGTTGTAATGGTGACATCCTTTGTTAAAAAATATGATGACAATCTCTATTAATTTCTTCTGATTCCTTCTTTGATAGGAAAACAGAAGGAGCTATTCATTTCTCAAGCAATACTTATTACTAAATAACACTATTCCCTACCTAAGGCCACCCAGTCACAGGTTACCATTCATTCTCCAGTTCTCTCCACAACCCTTGCTTTGCTCCTTCTTCTTCCTGACATAAATCTTTGTTTTCCAAAAATGAGAATTCTCCCCTTCTCTGGTCATTAGGTAGTCAAGTAACCAAACCCCAGTTGTCATAGACAAATATCTTCTCATAGTTATATGTGGCCCTAAAAGCAGCCTTAAAAATTGCTATGAATTAATCTGATTTGTCCCTAAGTAGGTTTTAAAACATTTCTAAGCATTCATATGTAGTCCTAGACATTCTTAATGTAAAAAATAATATCCATGTTAAAATGAGAAAGATTTCCATTATGAAAAAAAAAACTACTTCTATTTGTAAAACTATTAGAACCCTACTTCTTTGCAGACATTTTGAATTAATGTTCACTCTTTTCAAGGCTGCTGTTTGCATTCTGTGTGGAGTTTCTAAGTTTTTCCTCTTTTATGGATTCTTAGAAGTGGTATATATATACATGGACCTTATATATAATGATGATTCTCAGCACAGAAAAAATGTATAAGGAAAATTATTGTTTATAAACAAAATAAATTTCTTCACTATATTTTCCATATTTTTATTTATTTATTTTTAATTTTTTTTAAAGATTTTATTTATTTATTTGACAGAGAGAGAGCGAGAACAGGAACACAAGCAGGGGGAGTGGGAGAGGGAGAAGCAGGCTTCCCGCTGAGCAGGGAGCCCGATGTGGGGCTCAATCCCAGGACCCTGGGATCATGACCTGAGCCGAAAGCAGACGCTTAACAACTGAGCCACCCAGGCGCCCTATTTTCCATATTTTTAAAGTGCATGGATTGTGTTGTTTTCATTATTCAGTCTCCTCACTGTCATTAGATCTCCCTCAGATGCTTTCTAGAGGTTGAAATTGAAAAAGGTCATCAGGGAGTGATCCTGAAGTGATAGGTTTGTAGAGTTTGGGAATAGGCACGTAGGTGTACATCTAGGTGAGGGTACTATTAAGACTAATGAAATAATAGCTAGAACATTTCAAAGTGTACAGAATCAATTTTAGTTATATATTCTGTTGCTAACTGTATAATGGTTACCTTTCTATTTGATACATTATGTATTTTGCAAGATCATTTTACAGCAGTGGGTTTTCAGTGTGGAGTCCCCACACAGCAGCATCAGTATCACCAGGAAACTTTTCAGAAATGCAGTCCTTCAGTGCCTCTCCAAACTTCAGAATGGAATGGAAAAGGTGCCCAACAATTTGCGTATTAACAAGCCCTCCAGGTTATTCTGATGCATAAAATTTGAGAACCACTGGTTTAGTGCAATCCAAACCTAAATTATCAAGTTTTTTTTTTTCTCCTTCAGTGAAGAAAATAATGAATTATTTTTGGGGGCATTATTCTTTCTATCTTTTGAAATCATATACAAGACAATATCTTTCATGAAATGTAGTTTTGAAAACCTATTGTATAAAAGTCACTCCAAAGCATTAGAAGCCCTAGGCAGTTAAAAAATATACCTGAAGACAGGTTTATTTTATTCTAAGAAGTTTGTTTTTGTTTAATTTATAAGCTTTCAACTTAACCTTTCATTTCTATCAAGAACCCCACTTACCCAACATGATCTACAATATCCCATGATTCAAATAGCTTTGTGTTCTCTTATCCCTGTACTCTTAATTGTGAAAGTCTACCCACATAGCTGTTGATTTGGAAAAACTTTACAGATACAAGATAATTTATGGTTTCAAGTTAAAGAAAAATGAAAATGCATCAAGATGATGATCTGAATCAAACTATCTACCTCTCCCTCCTACTAAAATATTAATATTTTAATATGTATAGAGGTATATTCATAAAAGTACTGAAAAGATTAGAATGGTTGATTTCAAGGGAATTGCTTATTGCAGTTAATAAAAGAGGATGGAAAATAGTGTAGCTTAAGCCCCAGTACAAAAGACCAAAATAAGAGATTTTCTTCCAAAAGATACCCTGATACAGATGATAATCTTTTGCACTATACTTTTCAAAGTGTAATTCTTAGAACAGCATAATAGAATCACTTGGGAACTTACTAGAAATGTACATTCTCCATCCTTACTCCATATATGCTGAATCAGAAGCAGGGGGAAAAGCTGAGTAATCTATATTTTAATAATCTCTCCAAGTGATTCTGATGCATGTTAAAATTTAAGAGCCATCATCTTAACACTATTAAGAAATAAAAAATAAAAAGAAAGAGATAAAAGGAAGGGAGGAAAAAAGGAAGGAAATTCACCCTTTTCCCAATATTAAAAAAACTCTTTCTTGGAAATGTAAAGTGTTCCACCTATAAGACAATTACTGAATTAATAAAGAAATTGGTATTAAAAGCCATTTTAAATAAATGATACTGAGAAATGAGATTACTAAATTTTAAAATCTCTGGGCTATGGTTAACTTTACTCAGAAGAAAATAAGCAGTTTTGAATTTATTTATGGGGAAACAAGCAATATTGAAAATGAATTAGGAAAGTGGTTTCAAAATACTAGAGAAAACCAATTTTAATAATCCAGAGAAAATATACATGAAAAATAAATAAAAGATAAAAGCAGAATAATTGATTTCTCTGACTGTGTATTTCCTGAAAGGACCAAACAAACAGTTATGAAGTGGTATTAAGGTCACAAGCAGGAAATATGTAATCAATATTAGTGATTTTAGTTTTTGACAATGTGTCAGACAGCATGTCCTTCCAAAGACCATCTGACACTAAGACAAACAGGTGACAACAACAATAATAGCAAGTCATAGAAATATTATTAACCAGTTTATTACCTTCACATCAGAAGAAAACTCTTGGAAAGAATGTTTTCTTCTCACTGCTTCCAATTTCAGTATGTCTTTAACCAGCCTTGGTCAGGTATCCATCCTCACCACTCCACAGAAGCTGTCCTTTTTTTTTTTCACTAATAATTTCCCTGTTGATAAATCAGGGATGGAGTGGTCCATTGTCACACTTTTTACTTGACCTGTGAACAACAATTCACTCTATTTGTTTCTTCCCTTTTCTTCCTTTTAATCTATTCTCACAGAAAATGCAAAAGTCCTCACTATGAACTACTTGGCCTTAAATCATTGACTTCCCATTACCTCTGTGATTTTATTTCTGAATGCTTATACTAATAAAACCCAAGATAATATTAATGACAATGATAATAATAACAATTATCAATATAATTTTATATGCCGGCTGCAAGTGATTTGTATATGTTAACTCCTTTAATGACCATAGAAACCCCATGAGGTGAGTTTTAATACTATCTCTACTTTACAGGTGAGGAAAATGAGTCCCGTGAGTCAACACTTGGTAAGTGTCAACTTGATAACAGAGAATATGATTTTAATATCTATATTCTTAACTCTGCCTACCATATCCCCTCACTTACTCTGCTCAGAATGTGTGCTTATCTCATGATTCAAGGATTCTCCTCTTATGTATGTATTGAAATAGAATGTATCACAAATTCACAAGGAGGTATATTTAAAATCATCCATAGTATTATCCTCAGTTGTAAAATCCTGGAATTAATCTGAGAGTTCATCCACAGAATGGATAAATCAATAGTGGTCTATTCATATACCCCAAATATCCTGCTGCTAGGAAAATGAATGAACTGGAGCTATTGGTATGCATATGGCTAAAGTCACTATCAAAATATGAAGCTATAAAAAACAGTTGAAAACAATTTATGCACCATGATATATTTCTATATGGTTTAAAAACTGACAAGACAATTCTCCATGTAGTTCATGGATACATATACCTTGATAAAACTTTAAAGGCATGAAAAGGAATGACAAACATAAAAGTAAGTATAGGAGTTACTTTGATCTGGGTTGGGAAGGAAAATGAAAACAGAAAGGATTCACAAGAAGTGCCAACAGTATTGGTCTATGTCTACCTTAAGCTGGGATTTATGCCCATCAGCATGTATTATGTTGATCTTTACTCCTTTTTATATCTCTGAAATAATTTAGAATACCAGTTTTGAAAGCAAAATAATCATATCAGTAACAAAAAAAGTGGCAGCAACACAAATAACTGTATAATAATAAAACTGAAAAGTCAAATGTATGATTTTAAACAAAAATATTTATCAAATATGCTCAGGAGGATATAAGAATCTCAGATATATGTCATGCATTGAAATAAAGTTAAAAGAAACATCTGTGAAAATTTGGGCAAGTTAATTATCATCCTTGTGCTTCTTTTCCATATATGTCAAGTGGGAATGACGGTATCTACAGAGAGGGTTGTTGGGAATATTCAGTGAGCGAATATTTATTAATCACTTATAATGGTATCAGACACGTATTAAGCACTATGCAAATCTTATTTATGATTATTATTGCTGCTATGTATAAATGAATAAAATGCCATCACTTGCAAGATTAAAAATGGAAACAATCTACATGCCCATCTAAAGAGAAATGCTTAAAAATTATAGATGATCCATATCATGAAGTAATATGCAACATGAAAGTGTAGGCAAAGGATTTTAGTCAGATACTTAAGCAGATACAGCAAGGCATGGTTAAAAAGTCAAATACAAAATAAAAATATTTGTGTATGTATGTATATGTATAAGTACATTCACTCACAAATCTATGTATATACATAAAATTCACAAAAATATCCTTGATAGAATGTGTACTGTATTTTTAACAGTGGTTAAACATTAGAAGAGGCTAACAGGCTGTGAAAAAAGAAGTAATTAATAATAATAATAACAATAATAATGTATTAATAATAACTCATATATTAAGCACATTTTATATACCAAGTAATAAACTAAGTAATTTAAAGATTTATTTATTTATTTATTTATTTATTTATTTATTTATTTAAGAGAGAGAATGAGAGATAGAGAGCACGAGAGGGAAGAGGGTCAGAGGGAGAAGCAGACTCCCTGCCGAGCAGGGAGCCCGATGTGGGACTCGATCCCAGGACTCCAGGATCATGACCTGAGCCGAAGGCAGACACTTAACGACTGAGCCACCCAGGCACCCCTAAACTAAGTAATTTAGATAGTTTATGTCATGAGGACTATTAGAAAGGTATGATTATTATCTTTCTATTTTCTATCTATTTTACAGATAGAGACTAATATTTAGTTTACTAACTTAACCAGTGTTATGCAGGCATCAAATTCTAAAATTGAAATGTGAATAAACTGTGACTGCAAAGGCTAAAAATTTATTCACTGCCATACATAGCTTTTATTTTATTTATTTCATTTCTTTTTGTTACTTTTTTGTTTTGTTTTATATTAGATATAGGCAAAGGTTGTCTGTTTTCAAGAGCACTATTTAATGTTCCCTATAATTAAGGAACTTACCTGAAGCAGAAAAACCAGATAAACACTTCTTTTTGCTAAGGGAGCCCAAAATTCAGACAAACATCTTTTGGCTGTCCTATTTTTGATGGAGAAAGGGGAAAATTTGTAACTTGCCCATATGTCGCTAAGTCCACAGCCAAAACAAAGAAAAATAAATAAATGAAAAAAAAAGTAGTAACATTATTTTCTCAAATCACATCATTTTTTCTTAATATATATTTTTTATTATAAAGTGGTTTTAGATGTACAGAAAAGTTGTGAAGATAGTGAAAGAATTCCCATGCACCCCATGCCCAGGTGCCCTTATTATTATCATCATAGTATGTTCCATTTGTTACAATTAATGAACCAATATTGACACATTATTAACTGAAGTCCATACTTTATTTGAATGTCCTGACATTTTACTTAATCTCCCTTCTCTGTTCCAGAATCTTATGCAGTACACCATATTATATGTAGTTGTCATGTCTCCTTAGATTCCCCTTGGTCAAGACAGTTTTTCACAATTTCCTTGCTTTGAGGATCTTGAGAATTTTGAGTAGTACCAATTGGATATTTTATAGAATGTCTCTTAATTAGGATTTGTCTTATGTTTTTTTTTTTTTTTCTTAATAGTTAGGCTAGGATTATAGGTTTGAAGGAGGAAGACCACAAAGATGTCATTCTTATCACATCATATCAAGGATTTACAGTAGCAACATGACATATCACTGCTGAGGTTAACCTTGATCGTTTGGCTGAGGTAGTGGTTATTAGGTTTCTCTACTGTAAAGTTATCCTTTTTTCCTCCACTTTCCACATATGCTCTTTAAAATAAGTCACTGTGTGTAGCCATCACTGAAGGATACCCAAGGAGTAGGTAGTTATGTTGTACCTTTTTGAGGGCAGTATATCTACATAAATTATGTGGAATTTTTCTGCACAGGAGAATTGTCTCTTTTTATCCATTTATTATTTATTCAATCATTTATTATACCTCTGTGGACTAATAAATATGTTTCATACTGAAATTCTTCCATCTTTGGTCATTGGAAGTTTTTTCAGGTGGCTTCTATATCTTTTTGACATATTCACATCATTGTTTGTTTGCTTATTTTAGCACTTGCTTGCTTTCTAACGCTATAAGATGCTTTGGGATCCTCATGTATATTCCGTCCCTCAATCCTAGAATTAGTCATTTCTTTAAGAAGGTCTGGTTATTCTTATTGAAAAATGGTATTAGAAACCAGTGGGCACTATGTGAGTTCATTGCTACGAGTGTATTGTTGATTTTAGGCCCTCTCAGTTGACAGAGCAAGGAAATATATGTGTATGCTAACCTGTGCATGTACATATATCTATACTTATATTCAAGTATATATGTATATGCGTATGTGTGCATGTGTGTGTCTGTACATATATTTACACACATTACCACTAGTTCTATATTAAGCTTAACATGTGTTCATACTAATGGCTTCAAGTCTGATCCATTACTCTATGGATAATTCTAGCCTTCTTCCCTAGCTTGTCTAATCTCCATTCCAACCACGAAAGATCTGGCTCCCACCATCTGTCTTCCATTTATTTATTTGTTCAATTCCAGTATACATGTATATTGGTTTTAGAATTGCTAACTCATTCCCTCACAGGAAACAACTTTATCAACTGGAGTTCACTTCTTATGTATCATTCCTCATGCATTTTCAAAATTACTTCTGTTAGCATTTTTTTTTTCCCCTCAGACCCTTCAGTGATGTTATTTCATTCATTTGTAATACAATTGGATTTCTTTGTCACTGTCTGCATGCCAATCTGGGATCCCCCAACTGCCTAAGTTATTTTTTTATTAATTTGCATGTATTAACTTCCAGCATAAATTTGTCAGTTACTACAAATGACTTTTTTTTTTTTTAAGATTTTGTTTATTTGAGAGAGAGAGAGATAGCATGAGCAGGGGGAGGGAGGAGCAGGCTCTCCACTGAGTAGGGAACCCTGCTCCATCCCAAGGACTCAATCCCAGGACTCTGGAATCATGACCTGAGCTGAAGGCAGACGCTTAAACAACTGAGCCATCCAGGTGCCCCCCTACAAACGACTTTTTGCGATTTTGACTATAAATGCATTAAATCTGTAGATCAAGTTTGGAAGAATTTATCTTATCAATATTGAGACTTCCAATCCATAAACAAAAAAATGTCTTTCCATTTATTTAGATCTTCTTGAGTTCTTTTATGAATATTTTGTTGTTTTCTGCATACTGATCCTATCCTATATGTATTTTGATGGATTTATTTAGAAGTCCCTTTTTAGTGTATTTTGATTGGTATTGATTTCTCAATTTCAAATTTCAGTTATTCATTGTTGTCATGTAGTAATACAATTGACCTTTGTATATTGACCATGTATCCTCTGATCTTACTATGTTCACTTCTTTTTCTTCACCTATTTTCCTCACCCCCACCCTTCATCTCTGACAAGCACAAATTTGTTCTCTGTATCCATTCCTTTGGTTGTTGGTTTTGTTTTGTTTTGTTTTAGATTCCACATATAAGTGAGATCATACATTATCTGTCTTTGTCTGACCTATTTTACTTATATTCACTTTTTTGTTTCAGGATTTTTATGTTGTTGTTGATTCCTTGAAGTTCTCTATACAGGTAATCATGTCATCTAAGAATAAGGACAGTTTTATATATTTCGCATCTTTATACCTTTTCTTTCCCTCTCTCCTTCCCTCCACTCCACCCCTTCCTTTCCTCCCCCTTCCTTCCTTCCTTCCTTCCCATCTTGTACTAGCTGGGACATCCAGTACAATGTTAATAGGAACAGATATCCTTACCTTGCCTTATTCCTGATCTTAGAAGAAAAGAATCTTGTCTTTCAGCTATACAGTAATGATGATATTAGCTGTGGGTCTTTTGTAAACATTATTTATCATTTCAGGAAATTCTCCATATTCATAGTTTGCTGAATGTGCATGTCATAAGTGAGAGTTAGATTATGTTTTAATTAATTAATATGACCATATGATTTTACTTTTTTAACCTGTTAATATTGTAGCTTACATTGATTAACATTTTAATGCTTAATTAGTCTCACATATCTATAATATATCCTATTTGATCCTGGTATATAATTCTTTATAACATAGGTGGAATCAGTTTACTAATGTTTTTTGAGGATTTTTGCATCTAAGCTCATGACATAATTTCCTGTAGTTTTTATTTCTTATAATACCATATTATGGTTTTGGTATTAGGACATTGCTGACTTCATCGAGTAAGTTAGGCAGTGTTTCCTCTGCCTCAAGAGATTGTGGAAAATTGGTATTATTTGTTCCTTAAATATTTGGAAAATTTTATCAGCAAAATCATCTGTACCTGGTGCTTTCTTTTTAAAGAAGGTTTTTAAGTATTGCTTCACTTTCTTTGTAGGTATAGGCCGATTTAAATTATATATTTATTTTCCTGTGAGTTTAGTAGTTTGTATCTTTCAAGGATTTTTTCCATTTTGTCTGTTATCAAACTACAGGTATTGCAGTTTCCTCTTGTAATCCTTTTAGTGCCCATAAGATAAGTAGTAATAAGCCCTCTTTTTCTTCTCTTTTTTTTAAAACTTTATTTTTTAAGGCAGTTTTGGGTTTACAGTAAAATTGAAAGGAAGGTACAGAGATTTTCCATATACCCTCAGCACCTCTACACCCATAGCCTCCCCCATCATTAAGATCACTTACCAGATTGATACATTTTTTTATTCAAGATGAATCTACATTGACACATCATAATCCCAAAGTCCATATTTACCTTAGGGTTCACTCTTACTATTATATATTCTATGGGTTTTGACAAATGCTCAATGACATATATCTATCATTATAATGTTATATACCAAAGTAGAGTTGACCCTTGAACAACTCAGGTTTGAAGTGTGTGGATCCACTTATATGCAGATTTTTTTGACAAATATTGTTTAGTACTGTAAATGTATTTTCTTTTCCTTATAATTTTCTTAATATTTTCTTTTCTTTAGCTTACTAGATTGTAAGAATACAGTATATAATACATATACACAATATGTGTTAATAAGTAATGTTTATGTTATCTGTAAGGCTTCTGGTCAATGGTAGGCTATTAATAGTTAACTTTTAAGGGAATCAAAAGTTATTTGTGGATTTTCAACTGCATGGGAAAGAGTCCCTACCTCCTGCGTTATACAAAGATCAATTGTATTTTTACTGCCCTAAAAGTCCTCTGTGCTCTGCCTATTTATCTCCCCTTCCCACCCTGGAAACCACTGATATTTTTATTGCCTCTATAGTTTTGTATTTTCCAGAATGTCATATAGTTGGATTCATATAATGCATAGCTTCTCAGATTGGCTTTGTTCACTTAGTAATAGGCATTCAGGGTTCCTCAATGTCTTTTCATGACTTGATAGCTCATTTATTTTTAGCACTGACTAATATTCCATTGTCTAGAAGTATCATAGTTTATCCATTCACCTAATGAAGTACATCTTTGTTGCTTCCAAGTTTTAGCAATTATGAATGAAACTTCTATAAACATCCATGTGCAGGTATTTGTGTAGGCATACATTTTCAACCCCTTTGGGTAAATATTAGGGAGCACAATTACTGGGTCGTATGTTAAGAGTATGTTTAGTTTTGTAAGAAACTGCCAAACTATCTTCCACAGTTGTCTTATTTTGTATTCACACCAGCAGTGAACGAGAGTTCCTGTAGCTCTATATACTTGCCAGCATTTGGTATTGTCAGTGTCCTAGATCTTTCCTTTCTGATATTAGTAGTTGGTGTCTTCTCTCTTTTTACTTGGTTAGCCTGGCTAGAGGGTCATCAATTTTATTAAGCTTTTCAGGGGTCCAGCCATTGGTTTTGTTGATTTGATCTATTGTTTTTCTGTTTTAAATTTCTTTGATTTTTCCTCTCTCTCTTTCTCTCTCTCTCTCTCTTTTTTTTATTATTATGCTGTTTTTAAAGCTGAATTTGGTCCTGTTTCTCTAGTTTTCTAAGGTGGATGCTTAGTTATATTAATTTAAGATCTTCATTCTTTTCTTTTCTTTTATTATGTTATGTTAATCACCATACATTATATCATCAGTTTTTGATGTAGTGTTCCATGATTCGTTGTTTGCATATAACACCCAGTGCTCCATTCAATACGTGCCCTCTTTAATACCCATCACCAGGCTAACCTATCCCCCCATGCCTCTCCCCTCTAGAACCCTCAGTTTGTTTCTCAGAGTCCATAGTCTCTCATGGTTCGATTCCCCCCCCTTCATTATGCATTCATGCTATACATTTCCCTCAAACACTGCTTTTGCTGCACAAAATTTTAAGTAAAATTTTGATAAGTTGTATTAATTTAGTTTAAGATTTTTTTTTTAATTTCTACTGAGACTTTAAAAAAATCTGTGGGTTATTAGAATGGTAGTGTTTAATATCCAAGCATTTAGGGATTTTTAGTTATATTTTTGCTATTGATTTCTATTTTAATTACGCTATGAGAACATATTTGTATAATTTTAATTTTTTTTTAATTTGCTAAATTATGTTTTATGGCCTGGAATGTGGCCTGTCTTGGTGAATGTTCCGTATGAGTTGGAAAATAACATTTATTTGGCTATTGTTAAAGTTTACTGTAAATGTCAAATAAATCAAGTTGATTTATTGTGCTCTTCAGATCATCTAAATTCTTACTGATTTTCTGCTTGCCTGATTAATGAATTATCAAAAAAGAGTATTTTCAGTCTACAACATTAATAGTGAATTTGTCTATTTCTCCTTGCAGTTCTCACCTTATGTATTCTGATACTTTTTAGGTACATACACATTTGGGATTTCTAATGTCTTCTTGGAGAATTGCCCCTTTTATAATTTTGTAATGCCCATATTATTGCTCATAAATTTCTTGTTCTGAAGTTTGTTTCACCTGAAATTAATATAGTATTTCAGCCCTCCTTTAATTAGTGTTTTCATGATATATCTTTCTCTAATGACATCACTTGCAACCTATCCAGGTCTTTATATTTAAAATTGATTCCTTGCAGTCAGCATATAATAAGGTAAAAAAAAAAATAACCTACTGTTACAGTCTTTGTCTTTTAATTTGTGTATTTATCCATTCACATTTAAAGTGATTATTGATGTAGTTGTATTATATGTACTATATTTGTAACTCTCATCTATTTGTCACATGTGGTCTTTGTTTCATCCCCCCCTTTTCTGCCTTTTCCAATTTTAACTGAGCATTTATATGATTTCATTCTACCTTCTCTCTTAGCATATAAATTATGCTTTAAAAAAGTTTTTAGTTGTACAGCATAGGGAAGATAGCCAATGGTATTGTTATAGCTTTGTGTGGTGACAGATTATAGCTACATTTGTTGTATGCATAGCATATTGAATAGACTTGTCAAATCACTATATTGTACACCTGAAACTAATGTAACACTGTGTATCACCTATATTTCAATTAAAAAAATACTGACTATTCTAGAATTTACAATATGCATTTTTAATTAGTCTAAATCTACCATCAAGTAGCACTACTACTTCATATGTAGTACTGGCACTTTATAACAGAGGATTCCTAATTCTCTTTCCTGTTACTTGTGATACTGTTGTAACTATTACACTTACCCATATGCCTTAATTACCCAGTACATTTTTCTTTTACTACTTTAAGCAGAGAGTTATATTTTAGATCAATTAAGAATAAGAAATAGAAAAAAAACTACCTTCATTTATTCCTATTCTGATCTTCTTTTCTTTTTTTTACATAGATATGAATTCTGACCTATATAAATTTCTTCCTACCTGAGGAAATTTTTTATCATTTATTTTAGGAAAGGTCTGCTAGTGATAAATTCCTTCAGTATTTGTTTGACTAAGAACATCTTTATTTGTTTCTTTGCTACTGAAGGATAATTTCACTGGACATAGAAATCTAGGTTGGTAGTTTTATTCTTTCAATACTTTAAATATTTTACCCCACTCTCTTCTAGCATGTATTGTTTTAGATAGTAAATCTCCTATAATTCCTATCTTGTTCTTCTATAATTAAAGGGTTTTCTACCTCCCTAGATTGCTTCTTTAAGATATTCTATTTTTCTCTCTGCAATTTAAATTTGATATGCCTAAGTGTTGGTTTGCTCACCCTTTCTTTTTCTTCTTCACCCTTTTTAAAATATATATATTTATTTCGCTTGGTACTCCGAACTTCTTGAATATGTAATCTGATGACTACTAATTGTGGAAATTTCTTGGTCATTGTTACTTCAAGTATTTCTTTTTCTCCATTTTTTTCTTTCTCTTCTGGTATTCTGATTTCACATGTGTTATAGCTTTGATATTGTCCAACATAATAGGATATTCAATTTTTAGTTTTCCTCACTTTTTTTTCCTTTGAATTTCAGTGTGGGAAATTTCTATTGACATATATTCAAATTCACTTTTTTTTTCCTGAGCTATACTGAGTGTGCTGATGAGCCCTTTAAATGTATTCTTCATATATATTACTGTGTGTTTGATTTTTATCATTTCCTTTTTATTATTTCTTAGAGTTTCATTCTCTCTGTTTCCATTACTCATCTATTTTGCATGCTGTCTACTTTGTATATTTGGGCTCTTAAGTTGTGAATCATAGTTATTTTAAATACCCTAAATACCCTGCCACATAATTATAACACCTGTGTCATATATGAATTTTATTATGATTGCTTTATCACTTCAGATTGTACAATTTTTTGCATTTTGGTACACCTCACAATTTTGTTGTTGGATGTCAGACATTTTCTACTGAGTAATAGGAAATTAATTAAATAGGCCTTTACAGTACAGATCTATATTATTCTGGATAATAGTTGGGTGATGTTTAATGTCTGTTTAGCTAGATATCAGAAGCTTCAAATTCCTTTTTATCTTTGTTTTTGTCTCCCCTCTTGACTTTAAGCTTCCCTGGAGATCCTTCCTCAGAGATAGTCTGTATCTTCAAGCTCTTTTATCTGTAACCCACTCTTACTATATTGGAACCCTGTATGATAAGATGTCCAGTACAGGTGGTATTCTATAATCCTTTAATTAAATCTTAGTCTTTTTGGTGATTTACATCTCAAGGCTGTGCACTTCATTAGTGTTTTTTTCAGTGGTACAGCTTTTATTCTCATCCTTGGCTATAGTGTTCTCCCAATCTGTTTTCTTGTTTATTTGTTTGCTTTTTTAATTTTTGTTTTTATTTTTATTTTAGGCCTTGACTCCTGTTGACTGTGTTTTGGCATAGCATTTTCCCTTAGGTGAGACAGACAGGCTGGAGGGTACTGGAGTACAGATGAATTCCCTTCTCTCACCTGGGATAAAGTTTTAGAACTGTACTTTAGCAAGGTTATTTTCCTTGAAGAGTAGGCCTTTATTGCTGAGTAGGCTCTGGTAGTATATTAGAGTGGCTACTCCCAGAGCCAAAAGGGAATCTTTGTGGGATCTTCACACGGAAACCAGGGACTTGAGTGGACAGAAGGTGATAGAAGATTCCTGCAGGGAAAGCCCATGAAAATGTGGTGGCTTCCAGGAGCTTATCATTCTCGTGCTACTCCACACTCAGTCTCCATCAATTCATCAAGACAACCATGTAAATATTCCTCCTAGTTTATGGCTGCAGCCACTTTTGCTCGAGGAAAGCAGATCTCACTTGCTGTATCTCTCTGGCTACACTTCTTTTTCTAGATATTGGGTTGGTAACTTGCCCTTTTGGATCCAAGAATAGTCACTGATTTAAGTCTGTCCATATTTTTGTTGTTGTAAGAAGAGTGATAACTTTCCATTTCTTTATATATTGGAGTTGAAACCAGAAGTTCTACTCACTCTCCTTTAGAGATAAATTTACTATAACTTGCTTAATTACAAAATAAAATAAAATGGATATTGAAGTGTCGAATACTTTATCAAATATCTCCACACAAAAGTCTGAATTTTCGAAAATGATTTAGGTAAGATACCTGAGAACCAAATAGTTATCAACAAAAGATAATAAACATTTTTAATGCAAATACTTATGGAATAATTGAAGAAAATTAACTTGCTTGAAAGGATCAGATAAGGGTAGATGCACAAAAATACCAGAATTTTAATTAAACGATTTGAGTAATGGTAGAAGCATAAGAACTCTGAAACTTAGGGGCGCCTGGGTGGCTCAGTCGTTAAGCATCTGCCTTCAGCTCAGGTCATGCTCCCAGGGTCCTGGGATCGAGCCCCACATCGGGCTCCCTGCTCGGCGGGAAGCCTGCTTCTCCCTCTCCCTCTCCCACTCTCCCTGCTTGTGTTCCCTCTCTTGCTGTGTCTCTCTCTGTCAAATAAATAAATAAAAAATCTTGAAACAAAAAAAAAAAAACAAAACTCTGAAACTTAGAACCTGAATAGATGGTAATGTGTTGGTGCTAGTATCGTTTTTTAAAAATTATACCTGTGTTTTCTTGGCAATCAGCAAAATATTTATCTATTTTTAGAAATGAGATTTGGTTTTGAAAACTGTACTTCAAATTGTTATTTTTGTAGTTTTAATGTTAAATAATGCCATATCAGACATTTGCATGACTTTTGAAAGAGCATAGCAGGAATTGATAATAATTCATAGAGTTCTTAAATAAATGGCATAAACAATAGGTGATGATAAGCTTTTGTTTCTTAAGAGATATCCAAACTTGTAAATTTTAAACATATTTTAAGTGAATACTAATTCAATCACAAGAGACTTTCAGGGTTTTCTTTTTTTTTTAAAGATTTTATTTATTTATTTGACAGAGAGAGACAGAGAGAGAGAGGGAACACAAGCTGGGAGAGTGGGAGAGGGAGAAGCAGGCTCCCGGCCGAGCAGGGAGCCCGATGCGAGGCTCAATCCCAGGACCCTGGGATCATGACCTGAGCCGAAGGCAGATGCTTAACGACTGAGCCACCCAGGCATCCCAAGACTTTCAGGGTTTTCTTAACAATTATGCGTATCTGTAGTTCTTTCCAAGATATACAAGCGGAATCACACAAAATATACTTCAGTCAGACATTAAATACAAATGATCAGGTGAAACAAGAATAAATTTTTCATAAGTATATTTTCAAACTGGCTTCTCATTTTATTTTAATTAACAACAAACAATTTCAACTAAACTAACAAAGCAGAAAAAATAGTGAGGAAATGTCATGTTGCACGTTGCCTTTTGGAGTATAAGTATTTTTATGAACAAATTCCAGTAAAAATAGTTACAATTATGTGATTTCTTTTATCATGATAATACTTTGATTCAGTTTATAAATTGCAAAATTTATAACATTCATTTCAAACAGGTATTTATGTATCCAGAAAAATCAAGCCCCCTTTAACTAAACATTGAAGTATAACTGGGCCTAAAATAAGTGTTTTTGAATTTTAACGTGTTTGAAAGACATTGATAATGTTATGGCAATGTATTTATCTCATAGTTTTAAATATTTAAAACTTGAGCTATCTGGATCAAGATGGTAAATAAACATGAAAAAGTGAAAATAGTAGTGTTTTGAATGAAATATTATAGTTGAATATGCCTGTCCTTGTCCTTTGACACACATATTGGGTGTTTATTGGGCATTTGTCTAAAAAGAATAATTATCGTCTCCTAATATATGATGTAACATATAAGGAATTTCTCAAAGTAATTTTACCAAATTACTCTTCTCTTGCTCAATGTCCTTGATAATACTTGGTGTTACCACATTTTGTTTTTTAATTTGAGAAATTTTGCTGGTGGATAGTGATATCTTATTGTGGCTTTAATTTTAATTTCTCTGATGATTAATGGGTTTAAACATCTTTTTGAATATTTGTCTTCCTTAGTATATCTTTTTTGTGATGTGTCCATTCTTTTGTTTGCCTTTTTCTGCTAGTTATATTGTCATTTTTAGTTGTTTTTTGGGGAAAAATACATTTTTGTCAGTTTTATGTATTCAAAATATTTTCTCCAATTCACAGTACGCATTTTTATTCTATTAATATCTTTCAATAATTGAAACATTGTATTTTTACCTTTATAATTAATATTTTCTGTCTTGTGATTAAGAAATGTCTATTTAACTAAAGGTCTACAATGTTATTTTCAAGAAGCTTCATAATTTTACCTTTACATTTAGATCTAAATCCAGTAAGGATTGATTTTTATGTATTGTGGAGGATAGGGACCAGAGTTTTTGTTTGTTTGCTTATTTGCTTGTTTTTATTTTTATTTTTTAATTTTTTTTAAAGATTTTATTTATTTATTTGACAGAGAGAGAGAGCACAAGTAGGCAGAGTGGCAGTCAGAGGAAGAGGGAGAAACAGGCTCCCCGCTGAGCAGGGAGCCGGATGTGGGGCTCCATCCCAAGACCCCAGGATCATGACCTGAGCCGAAGGCAGCCGCTTAATGGACTGAGACACCCAGGCACTCCTATTTGCTTGTTTTTAATATTATTATGTAGTTGACTAGGCCTTCCTTTCCTTATTTCTCAGCAGAGCCACTGTAGTAATAAATCAAATGTCTATGTAAGTGTGGGTCTGCTTCTGGACTCTTTGTTAATGTCTTTGGCAGGCAAGAAACCCCAAGTGGCTCACTGCTTTAGAATTTCCTTCTCTCTCCCATCTTGCCTTGCAAGTTATTGGTGACTTGCTAACTCTCTAAGGCATTCAACTAGTTTTTTGTTTGTTTGTTTCATTTTGTTGGTTGTTTCCTAGATTTTCTAATTATTATCAATGAGTGTATAGATCTGAAACAAACTAATCTGCCACAGCCAGAAGAGAAACTGAGCATTTATTTTTAATAAAGAATGAGTGTTTTATTCTATTAAGTGTTGTTTCTGAACATATTAAATTGATCATCTGTTTTCTCCTTTCATACATTGTACAGACTAAATGGACAAAACCAAGCATACCATTTGGCGCAGGACTATCCTGGTTTTAGCATTGCAAGTCCAGCATCTCAAGAAGCCCCATGCGCCCAGCCAATCTGGGACAATTGCATACCCTATTAATAAAGCCCCACATATTGATGGATATTCATGTTATACTTTTCATCTTTTCTTGGGATAAATCCTACTTAGTTATGAAGTACTGATACTTAACAATCAGTTGCATTCTAGTATTAAACACCTTTTTTAAAAAGGGGTTCATGTTAGTTAAGATTAGGTTTTCTGCATTTAACAGATTAAGCCAAAATAGTAATGGATAAAAGGATAAACTTTTTTAGGAGGAGCTACGATGGCAGAGTAGTAGGAGGACCCTAGGCTTGCGTCACCCCTCAAACACAGCTAGATAAATATCAAATCATTCTGAATACCTAAGGAATTGATCTGAGGACTGACAGAACACTAGAGGGAGAGAAGAGGCCACATTGTGGAAAGTAGGAGGTGCGGAGACCTGGTTTTACGTGTGCTATGGAGGGGAGGGCTCCCTCCCCTCCATAGAGAGGAGAGGAGAGGAGAGAGAAAAAGAGAGAGAGAGAGAGAGAGAGAGAGAGAGAGAGGAGTGCACAGGAGATTGCACAATGAAAACACATCCCCAAAGCCATTGACTGGGGAAAACAAGAGGGGCTGATTTTCATGAGTTTTTACCACCGGGGGGGGTCAAAGACCAGAGTTTTACAAGTCTGTGGTGTAGCTGCGGTGGAGCCCTGAGGGCCGTGCAGGTGGGTGCCATTTCCCTCCCCTGTGCCTCAGCATAGATGCAGAGACACCTGCTGAGGGTGGTTAACCTGGACACTGGCTCTTTGCTTTGCTGTGTTTTACTCTGAACTCCAGGCCCCTGTGCTTTGTTGCAAGTGTCCTTCTGGGACAAACCTGCATCAGTCCCAGTGCTTGAGACCTTCCCCCAGAGGACCAGTGTGGGTACCCGCCATGCCAGTTCCCTAAAATTTGGAGTTTTAAAACTTAGCTGGCCTGCCTGGGTTAGACCCCAAAGGTGCACTGTGCTGCTGGATGGGCAGATGGCCTGAACACAGACAGGGTGAAGGCAGCACACTGAGGGATTCCTGGGACACATGAGGAGAGATTGTTTGCTCTTCTGGGAGGGCTTCCAGGACAGTGGTGGGCATGAACTCCCCTCTCTGGGGACTAGGGCTCTGGCTGGCACTATTTTCCTTCCCCACCCTTAGCATAAACTAACTTCAGTAAACAGCATAACACCAACATGGTGGCCTAAACTGCTTACACCAAGCACTGCCCCCTGTGCTCTGTAGGTGCTGCTTTTCTCAAGCAAGTGTGCCTGAGAGCCAGTATAGCAGGTCCCTGTCCCAGAAGACCAGCACAACCCATACCCCCATGCCCCGCATGTACCATGTCTAGTGAATGTAAAGTTCTGTAAGCTTCAACTCTAGTGGAAATAGCATCAGGATTTTTTAGAACACACCTAGTTAAAACTCACCAAACTCTGGCCAAGGTCCAAACACTCCCCACTGTAGCCAGGTAGAAACCCCTGAGAAACTGTCCCGAGGGAAAGAGCAGCCAAAACACAATAGCAGAGTGCACACAGCATACAACTGAAACACTTCCTGAAGCACTAGGCCCTGGACAGTATATGACCTCTTCTTAGTATCACCATTATTCTCAGGAGCAGGAAACATAACATGCTTTCCTAACACATAAAAGATAGAGACCTAGACAAAATGCCAAGATGGAGAAAGTATCCCCAAAGAAAGAACAAGAAGAGGTCACACCAGGGATCTATCAAAACAGATATAAGTAATATGCCTGAACCAGAATTTAAAACAATTATAAGGATGCTAGCTATACTTGAGAAAAGGATGGAAGACACCAGGGAGTGCCTTACCACAGAGATAAAAGACCTAAAAACTAGTCAGACTGAAATGAAAATTGCAATAACTGAGATTTGAAACTGACTGAATGTAGTGACCACAAGGATGGAAGAAGCAGAGGAATGAATAAGTGATACTGAAGATAAAATTATGGGAAAAAAATGAAGCTGAAAAAAAGAGGGAAAGAAAAATACTGGATCACGAATGTAGACTTAGGGAACTCAGTGACTGTAAAATATAATAACATTCATGTCATTGGAGTCCCATAGTAAGAAGAGAGGGAAAAGGGGGCAGAAGGTTTATTTGAGAAAATTATAGCTGAAAATTTATCTAATCTGGTGAAGGAAACAAACATCCAAATCCACGAGGCACAGAGAACTCCGATCAAAATCAGGCCAATACCAAGGCATATCATAGTTAAATTTGCAAAATATAGAGATAAAGAAAAAATATCCTAAAATCAGCGAGACAAAAGAAGTCCCTAATTTACAAGGGGAGACAAATAAGGATAGCAGCAGAGCTCTCCACAGAAATTTGACAGACCAGAAGAAAGTGGCATGGGGAATATGCTGAATGGGAAGAATGTTGCAGCCAAGAATACTCTATCCTAGTAGTTATTTAGAATAGAGGGAAAGATAAAGAGTTTCCCAGACAAACAAAAACTAAAGGAGTCCATGACCACTAAACCAGCCCTGCAAGAAATATTAAAGGGGACTCTTCCAGTGGTAAATAAAGACCAAAAATGACAAAGACTAGAAACAGAGAAAATCTCCAGAACAATGACAAAACAAGTAATACAATGGCGCTAAATTCATATCAATCAATAATTAGTCTGAATGTAAATGAACTAAATGCTCAAATCAGAAAACACAGGGTGTAAGAATGGATAAAAAAAACAAGACCCATGTATATGCTGCCAGTGCAGACTCATTTTAAATCTAAAGACACCTGCAGATTGAAAGTGAGGGGATGGAGAACCATTTATCATGCAAATTAACGTTGAAATAAAGCCAGAGTAGCAACACTTATATCAGACAAACTAGATTTTAAACCAAAGACTGTAACAAGAGATGAAATGGCCAGTATACCATAAAAAGGGGAATTATCCAACAAGAGGATCTAACAATTGTAAATATTTATGCTTCCAACTTAGGAGCACCCAAATATATAAAACAATTAATAACAACCATAAAGGAACTCATTTACAAATTATTGTATGATAATAGGGGTGCCTGGATGGCTCAGTTAAGCAGTTGCCTTCTGTTTAGGTCATGATCTTGGGGTCCTGTGATTGATCCCCGTGTCAGGCTCTGAGCTCAGCACAGAGTCTCCTTCTCCCTTTTCCTCTGCCCCTCTCCACCAACTCGTGCTCTCTCTCTCTCATTCTTGCTCTCTCAAATAAATAAATAAAATCTTTTAAAAAATACAATAATAGTAGGGGACTTTAACACCCCACTTACATCAATGGACAGATCATCAAAGCAGAAAATCAACAAGGAAACAGTGGCTTTGAATGACACACTGGACCAGATGGATTTAACAGATATATTCAGAACATTTCATCTTAAAGCAGCAGAATACACATTCTGCACATGGGGCATTCTTTAAAATAGATCACATACTAGGTCACAGATCAGGCCTCAGCAAGTGCAAAAAGACTGAGATCATACCATACATATTTTCTGACCACAGCACTATGAAACTTGAAGTCAACCACGAGAAAAAATTTGGAAAACCCAAATACAGGGAGTTTATTTCTTATTATTTTTTAAAGATTTTATTTATTAGGGACGCCTGGGTGGCTCAGTCAGTTAAGTGTCTGCTTTCTGCTCTCTCTCTCTGGCAATTAAATAAATAAATAAATAAATAAATAAATAAATAAATAAATAAATAAATATTAAAAAAATATATTTTATTTATTTGACAGAGAGAGAGAGCAAGCAGGGGGAGCAGCAGGCAGAAGGAGAGGGAGAAGCAGGCTCCTTGCTGAGCAGGAAGCCCGACGTGGGGCTTGATCCCAGGACTCTGGGATCATGACCTGAGCCCAAGGCAGACGCTAAACCAACTGAGCTACCCAGGCGCCCGCAAAATACATGGAGTTTAAAGAACATCCTGCTAAAAATGAATGGTTCAAGCAGGAAATTGAAGAAGAAATAGAAAAATACGTGGGAAAAAGTGAAAATGAAAACATGACAGTCCAAAACCTTTGGGATGCAACAAAAGGGGTCATAAGGGGGAAATATACAGAAATATAAGACTACATCAAGAAGCAAGAAAAGTCTCAGATACACAAGCTAACCTTACACCCAAAGGAGCTAGAAAAGGAATAGCAAATAAAACCTAAAGCCAGCAAAAGAAGGGAAATAATAAATATTAGGGCAGAAATAAATGATATAAAAACAAATAAAAAAAAAACTAGAACACATCAATGAAATCAGGAGTTGGTTCTTTGAAAGAATTAGTAAAACTAATAAGCCTCTAGCCAGACTTATTAAAAAGAGAAAAGAAAAGGGTGCCTGGGTGGCTCAGTGGGTTAAGTGTCTGCCTTCCTCTCAGGTCACAATCCCAGGGTCCTGGGATGGAGTCCCACGTTGGGCTCTCTGCTCAGCAGAGAGTCCGCTTCTCCCTCTCTCTCTACTCCTCCCTCCTGCTTGTTCTCTCTCTTTCTCTCTCTCTCTCATGGTCTCTCCCTCTCTCAAATAAATAAATAAAATCTTAAAAAAAAAAAAGAAGAGAAAGGACCCAAATATATAAAATCACGAATGAAAGAGGAGAGATCACAACCAACACCACAGAAATACAATTTTAAGAGAATATTATGAAAAATTATGCCAGCAAATTGGGCAATCTGGAAGAAATGGATAAATTCCTAGAAACATAAACTACCAAAATTGAAATAGGGAGAAAGAGAATATTTTTTTAAATTTTATTTATTTATTCATGAGAGACAGAGAGAGAGAGAGAGAGAGGCAGAGGGAGAAGCAGGCTCCCAAGGAGCAGGGAGCCCGATGCGGGACTCGATCCCAGGACCCTGAGATCATGACCTGAGCCAAAGGCAGACGCTTAACCATCTGAGCCACCCGGGCGCCCAAGAAATAAAATATTTGAACAGACCCATAACCAGCAAATACATTGAATCAGTAATCCAAAATCTCCCAACCAACAAAAGTCCAGGGCCAGACGGCTTCCCAGGGGAAATCTACCAGACATCTAAAGAGGAGTTTATACATATTCTTCTCAAGCTGTTCCAAAAAATAGAAATGGAAGGAAAACTTTCAAACTCGTTCTACGAGGCCAGCATTACCTTGATTCAAAAACCAGATGAAGATCCCACTAAAAAGGAGAATTACAAGCCCATATCCCTGATGAACAGGAATGAAAAAAATTATCAACAAAATAGTAGCAAATTGAATCCAGCAGTACATTAAAAGAATCATTCGCTACAATCAATCGGGATTTATTCCTGCATTGCAAGGGTGATTCAATATTTGCAAATCAATCAACATGATATACCACATTAAATAAAGAAAGGATAAGAACCATATGATCCTCTCAATAGATGCAGAAAAAGCATTTGACAAAGTACAGTATCCATTCTTGATAAAAACCCTGAACAAAGTAAGGATGGAGGGATCATACCTCAACATCATAAAAGCCGTATATGAAAGACCCACAGTTGATGTCATTCTCAATGGGGAAAGCTGAGAGCTTTTCCTATACAGTCAGGAACAAAATAGGGATGTCCACTCTCACCATTGTTATTTAACATAATACTGGAAGTCCTAGCGTCAGCAATCAGACAACAAAAGAAAATAAAAGGCATCCAAATTGGCAAGGGAGAAGTCAAACTTTCACTCTTCACAGTTGACATGCTACTCTATATAGGAAACCCGAAAGACTCCACCAAAAAAATTGCTAGAACTGATACATGAATTCAGTGAAGTTGCAGGATACAAAATCAATGTACAGAAATCTGTTGCATTTCTTTATACCAATAATGAAGCAGCAGAAAGAGAAATGAAGGAATTGATCCCATTAACAATTACACCAGAAACTATAAGATACCTAGGAATTAACCTAACAAAAGAGTGCACTCTGAAAACTATAGAACACTTATGAAAGAAATTAAAGGTGACACAAAGAAATGGAAAAATATTCCAGGCTCATGGAGTGGAAGAACAGATATTGATAAACTGTATATACTACTCAAAGTAATCTACACATTTAATGCATTCCTTATCAAAGTACCACCAGCATTTTTCATAGAGCTAGAACAAACAATCCTACAATTCTTATGTGAAACCACAAAACACCCCAAATAGCTAAAGCAATCTTGAAAAGGAAAAACAAAGCTGGAGGTATCACAATTCCAGACTTTAAGCTATATTTAAAGCTGTATTGAACAAGACAGTATGGTACTGACACAAAAGCAGACACATAGATCTGTCCGATTTGGCCAGCAAACCCTGAGGCATCAAATGAAAAGATTACTCCAGACACCTAAGTAGGAGAAAGGAGAGGGTGTGGGGACCAGTCGCTCTAGTGGAGAAAGGCCCCGAGCCAAACTCTGCCTCTACTTTTATTGCATATGTTATCAATACAACAAGGGAATAAGAAAAACAAAAAGGAGTGAGAAGCCTTAATAATCAGGACAGTGACATAGAGAGTATCCTGTGATTAGGACAAGGTGTGTTCTCGACGTGCATGCAGACAGGGAGTACATGGGGTGCGTGCTTGTGACACGTGTGGAGGCAGGAAGTACATGGAGTGTGTGACCACCAAAGATAAATGTTTCTCCTGAGCATTTACTCCCTGGATGAGTGTACTGAGCCACAACGAGGATCTGGCTGTTTTCAGCCCAGGAACTTTGAAGGAGGCCCGGTTTTCTGGACACTCCTTTGATTTTCAATTAGTCTCATTCAGGGAGCATATGTTTATTAAATCTTATCTAGCCAGGCATTATGAATTCCTACAGAGATCAATGGAACAGAATAGAAAACCAAGAAATGGACCCACAACTATATGCTCAACTAATTTTCGACAAAGCAGGAAAGAATATCCAATGGAAAAAAGACAGACTCTTCAACATGCAAAAGAATGAAAATGGACCACTTTCTTACCATACTCAAGCATAAATTCAAAATGGATGAAAGACCTAAATGTGAGACAGGAAAATATCAAAATCCTAGAGGAGAACACAGGTAGCAACCTCTTTGACATCAGGCACAGGAACTTCTTGTTACACATGTCTCAAGATGAAAGGGAAACAAAAGCAAAAATTAACTACTGGGACTTCAACAAAATAAAAAGTTTCTTCACAGCAAAGGAAATAGTCAACAAAACTAAAAGGCAACCTTTGGAATGGGAGAGATATTTAAAAATTACATATCTGATAAATGGTTAGTATCCAAAATCTATAAAGATCTTATCAAGCTGGAACCCCCCCCCAAAAAAAATAATAATCCAGTTAAGAAGCGGGCAAAAGACATGATTAGACATTTTTCCAAAGAAGACATCCAGATGGCTAACAGACACATGAAAAATGCTCAATATCACTTATCATCAGGGAAATACAAATCAAAGCTATGATCAAGTACTGGAAGTCCTAGCATCACACCTGTCAGAATGCCTAAAATTAACAACATAGGAAACAATAGGTGTTGACAGATGAGGAGAAAGGGGAACCTCCTACACTGTTGGTGGGAATGCAAACTGGTGCAGCCACTCTGGAAAACAGTATGGAGGTTCCTCGAAAAGTTAAAAATAGAACTATCAGGGGCGCCTGGGTGGCTCAGTTGGTTAAGCAACTGCCTTCGGCTCAGGTCATGATCCCGGAGTCCCGGGATCGAGTCCCGCATCGGGCTCCCTGATCGGCAGGGAGTCTGCTTCTCCCTCTGACCCTCCTCCCTCTCATGCTCTCTGTCTCTCATTCTCTCTCTCGCAAATAAATAAAATCTTAAAAAAAAAAAAATAGAACTATCAAATGACCCAGCAGTTTGTACTACTAGGTATTTGCCCAAAGGATACAAAAATACTGACTCAAAGGGGCACCTGCACCCCAATGTTTATAGCAACATTATCAACAACAACCAAATTATAGAAAGAGCCCAAATGTCCATTGAGACTGGTGAATGGATAAAGATGTATACACGCACACACACACACACACAATGGAATGTTATCCAGCCATCAAAAAGAATGAAACCTTGCCATGTGCAACAATGTGGATGGAGCTAGAGTATATTATGCTAAGCAAAGTAAGTCAGTCAGCAAAGACAGATACCATATGATTTCACTCATATATGGAATTTAAGAAACAAATCAGATGAACATAGGGAAAGGGGAAAAAAAAGATAGAGGGAGGCAAACCATAAGAGACTCTTAACTATAGAGAATAAACTGAGGGTTGCTGGAGGGGAGGTGGTCGGGGAATAGGCTAACTGGGTGATGGTTATTAAGGAGAGCATTTGTTGTGATGAGCACTGGGTGGTATATGTGAATGATGAATCAGTAAATTCAACTCCTGAAACCAATATTATGCTATATGTTTACCAACTAAAAATTAAATAAAAACTGGAAACAAAACAAAACAAAATATCCAAGTAGTATGCCCCAATTTGAAAATATATATACAAGAACTCATACAACTTAGCAAAAAACAAACAAAAATGAAACTTATTTAAAACACAAAACATCATTTCAAATAGTGCTAACTACTATGTAAACAAAAGTAAAATAAAAAATAAAATCAAAATAATGGGGAAGAAAATATCTGGGGATGGATAGAGGAGACCGGCTAGGTTAGGGATGCCTTCATGATGCTGAGAGAAGCCAATTATTCTACGATTATTGAAAATCAATCACCTTCTGACATGCACTTTTGCCTGGCATAAATGATAAAAATTCGATGTTACAATTTCAAAAATTATGTTAGAAATATACATAATGTCTAACAGATAAATTGAACTTATCTAATAAACTGCTCAGTCAAAATTTCAAGTAGAAAAGGCTGATGTTTTTATCCTGGTGCTTTTATTTCAAAACCATTTGTCAAACTTTAAAACAAAATATGAATTATGTTGGAAGTTGTGGAATGCCACAGACTGTAGTATAAGATTTAGTTGAACAAGATTTTCAAATCAAATTGAAAAACAAACTACTTCACAGATTGAACCAATGCTGTTAAAATCTTAAGATTGTGTTATTTTAAGATTTTTATATAATTACCATTAATCTTAAATTGTGTGAAATGAATAAATTTTGTTTTATTCTTTTATCGTTATTATAGGGATACATGCACATGAGAGTGAAATTTCAAACCATCTGAGTAGGCATAATATTAAAAGTAAAATCTTCTATGCTGTTCCCACAACTATACCTCAATGTGTCCTTTTCCATTTCTAGTTTGTCTGACAGTTAAATCCATCACTCTAAATAATATGTTATGTGTTTCTTTTATAATGATTTGTTAGAGATTGAATTGTGTTTCCCTCCCCAAATTCATATGTCAAGGTTTTAATCTTCAGTACCTCAGGATGTGACCTGATTTAGAAATAGGGTTGGTTCTTTGAATGTGCTGTATCATTTGATCCTCACCATAGCCCTAATAGGACCCTACTACTATCATCCCCATTATGTAGATAAAGAACAAAGCACAAGGAGGGAAATACTCTTCCAAAGGTTACAGTCAGTGTGATTCCAAGGCTGATTGCTTAGCCATGCCAACATTATGTTGATTTCTTGATTCACAAAGACTCCAGCTACTCTAATTAACTTCTCACTAAAAAGTCTGTGGAATTTAGTTCAGTTCAAATAATCTTTCTTATTATAACCTCTAATATTTATTGCTTACTTTTCGATTTTTATTTTCTATTGATTAGCTTTGTTTTAAAATACTACATTTAGATCTCTATTTCCTGATCATTCAACTTTAGACATTATATCTTATCTACCCACTATATCAAGTTAAGAAAATAACAGTTCTACACTTCCCTCAAATTCTTCTTCCTCTTTTTATCTCTCAATCTCAGTCTGCTTTCTTATGTTTACATTATCAAGGCATTTAACCAGCATGTTATATGCAGTAACCTTGATTAGTTCTTTCCAGTTACAGAGATCATTCCCTATTATATAATCATTATTTTCTCTAAGCCAAGTAATATGATGTAATCATAGAGAAATAAATAATTATTGTATGTCACTAAACATATTGTCTCAAATTTCAAGATCAGATGGGGTATATTTTCTTACACATTTTCAACCAACCACAATGTTTTAGTTTATGTTATTTAAAAATTTTCACTTTCTTGTACATATTCTCCCAAATCGTTCTTTCACCAGAATTTCCTACTGATTTCCCACTATCTTGTTATTAAGAATAGCTATATATTTAATAAATTAACATCTTTGTTAAATGAAACAAATAATTCTCTATTATACTGACTTCCTTTTAAGTGGGCTATATGGTTCTTGCCCCAGAATCTCTTCATTGCATCTGGGTTATTGGGCTACTCTTTAATTCAAGTAATTGTTACTCTAATTAGCTGTTTTTGTTTTTGTTTTAGTCATATTTCAGCACTTGAGAAATGAATGTGGGCCCTTGCATGTTGTCAATTTTTTTTCTTTTTTAATCTTATCCTTATACCAATTGATGGGGCATAGCATTTTGGTGAAAAAAAAATTGCTTTTTTCTGAGAACTTTGCAGGCATTGCTTTTTCTAAAATTACTAATAAAAAGCCTGATGAAATCTGTAGGCTTTTTTTATTTTATTTTATTTTATTAGTTTGGGTTTCCTCAAAGTAGTCTTTGAGGCAAGGATTTGATTCCAAATAATTGATTTTGGAGATGAATCTAAAAAAATACTTGAAAAGTAGGGAGTTAGGGCACAGAGGAGAGAAGGCAGCTAATAAAGACTTTGTTTTTCTGTAGCCTAATCCTCTAGAAGTCAGTGTAGATGTGCCTCAAAGTAATTCCACCTGAGGAGTGAAGGACATGGGGGTTGTGTACCCCAGTTTGTGCCAGGCATTAGATGTGGAATTCGCTGAATGTGAAATTGAGTTCCCTGGCATGGGTGCCAATGAGCTGAGAGAGTTCTCAGGCAAAGTCAGGTGCTGGCAGTTGGAAGCTGGGACTGGGACAACTTGTAGAGAGCAATAAAGGTGAGAAGAGAGCACATGGTCTCCATCTGTGTATGCTACATTGTATATTTGTACATACACCTTTAGCTTATATCTATTTTTCAGGAGAATGTATCTATAAATATGGGTGTCATTAATTCTAACTTTTCACAGACCTTTTAAATAAAGTTCAAAGTCTTTAGCTCTGTGAAAATGTATTCTATTATTAATTTTGATTATTTCCTTCATTCCACTATCATTCTTTTCTTTTTTCAGAAAATTCTATTAGATGTTGGTAGATTCCCTAGGCTTTATTTTCTCATACACATATTGATTTTTTTTTCCCTAGACAATTGCGTTATTATTTTCCATGACCTCTTCTTGCTTGCTGCTTCTTTTTCATACCAAGCTGTTAGGTTTTATAGATTCATTTTATTTTTTTATAGAAGAAATATATTCCGAGGACATTTAAGAACATTTTCGATTTCCTTACTCCCATCTTTGCCCTCATTCTCAAATTAGTCAAAGTATCATTGAATAGACTTTTTATTATTGTGACATGTACTTCTACAGAATTCTCTTTCTTACTCAAGATCTAGAGAGTGGTTTTCCATCTCACAACAGCCACTTTCTTTTTTAAGATGGATTTCAAGTACTTGCCAGGTATGCTTTATTGCATAGACTTTACCATTGTAGACTTTTCTTTACTTTGATGTTAAATATCTGTCCTATCTTTTCCATTATTTCAACATTGTAGTTGATTTCTTTTTTTTTTTTTTAAGATTTTATTTATTTATTTGACAGAGAGAGACAGCGAGAGAGGGAACACAAGCAGGGAGAGTGGGAGAGGGAGAAGCAGGCTTCCCGCTAAGCAGGGAGCCCGGTGTGGGGCTCCATCCCAGGACTCTGGGATCATGACCCGAGCGGAATGCAGACGCTTAATGGACTGAGCCACCCAGGTGCCCCTGTAGTTGATTTCTAAGGAAGCATATGGGATAATTGACAAATCGTTTCCCAGGTTAACTCACTATAAAGTTAATTCACATAAAAATATAAACATATAAATAGACAATTTTTCTGTTAGCAGATCTCTAACATAACAATTTCTTAGCAGTTATTAAAATTTGTACTTCATTTCAAAATGTTTTTTTCTAATTATAAGTGCTATGTGTTCATCTTAGAAATATCTCAAAATACAGAAATATATAAAAGAACACAAAAATATCAATTCCAACACCTCAAACATAACAATTGTTTTAATCTTATGCATTTTCTTTATATATATGTAGAATTTTGCTAGTATATTCTGTTTAAAGTATTTTAATGTATTTAATATATTATTGTAATCCGTGATGAATGATAGAGATTAACATACGTTAATTCCCTAAATTTTTCCCCCATGTCACCAGCACCCCTTATTTTTCTTTCACAATAAAATCTATGGTTTGAATACTAGAGTTTAAAATTAAAATAATGTTACTAACATCTATTTACCCTTTAAAGTGCGATTTCTGACACTTGCATTGCCTCTGATATCTGTCTTTTCAATGATTTAGGAAATTCTAAATTTAACTGGAGTACTGCTCACCACCAATACTTTTGGCCAGGCAATTATTCATGTTTTAATTATGCATTTTAATTTGTTTCACTGTCAGTTGGATTACACCTTTAAGTAATTTTTTTTCCAGAACAGAATATGAGTTGTGTATTTTCAGAGTATTTAAAACTCTCCTTTATGTTCACAGATAAAAGAGGACAGTGACTATGATATGATAGGTCTGAATGTTTTCCTAATAAACTGTCTAGATGTTATAATATTTTTTTACAAAAATGATTCTAGTTTTGTTTATTTTTCTTTAATTGCATAACTTTTTTGTTTGTTTTTCTATATATTTATATATATCTTCTCTTTGTTCTGGCAGCTCAAATTACTTAATACATTTGTCTACATATATGCCATTTTCAGTAATTTTTACCTGAAATATTATGTCTCTTGTAGACTTAATTCTATCAATGAGACAAAACAAAGACCATGGTTCCTACCTTTGGAAATGTTTCTATAAGTGCTACAGAGAGACCAGATAACAGAGCAACTGATTATAATGAATCCAGGATTTAAGCTAAATGTAGAGATCATTTCTTTTGGCTTTAAAAATATGTACCAAAACTACTTATTTGAAATCCTTAGTAAAAATCAATTGCTATATATAATTTTGAAGTCCTCACTGTGTTTAAAAAAATGAATTACTGGGGTACGTGGGTAGCTCACTGGGTTAAGTGTGGGACTCTTGATTTCAGCTCAGGTCATGATTTCAGGGTTGTGAAATCAAGCCCCATGTGGGGCTCTGTGCTGGGTATGGAGCCTGCTTTTAAGATTCTATTTTTTTTCTCTCTCTCCCTCTCCCTTTGCCCCTCCTCACCTTCTCACCCCCGCTCATACAAGCGCTCTTTCTCTCTCTCTCTCTCTCAAAAAAAAAAAAAAAAAGAATTACCAAAGAGAGCTGAATTGAGGTAAAAACCACACTAAATTCTGTAAAATATTTTGTTAAGGGATGCCTGGGTGGCTTAGTCAGTTAAGTGTCTGCCTTCGGCTCAGGTCATGATCGCAGGGTCCTGGGATCGAACCCCACATGGGGCTCCTTGCTCAGCAGGGAGTCTGCTTCTTCCTCTCCCTCTGCTTGCCACTCCCCCTGCTTGTGTGTCCTCTCTTGCTCTGATAAATAAATAAATAAATAAAATCTTTAAAAAAAATTTTTGTTAAGGGAGTACCAATTTAGCTTCATTTAAAATTTTAATACTTTCTACCAATCATTTCCCAAGACCCTAACATACTTTCTAGTTTCTACTTTATATTTCTTCAAATTAAAATTTAGTCTGCTAAAAAAAAATAAATAAAATTTAGTCTGCTATTTGACACTAACATTATTATTCCTAATTTCTAAATAATTATTTCTCAAATTATACTATTGTGGTGATGTTGATAATAAAGGGGAAAAGACAACAAAATAATCAAAGAGATTTGGAGTCTGAATTTAATATTGAAAAGAAATCAAAGATTTTAAAATAATTTGAAGATAACAAATATGAAGAAGGGAAATATAGTAAAAAGTGCAAGAAGCAGAAGATGCCATTCTCACCGGAAAATGTGGAAAGACTAGGATAATAAATATAAAGAAAGAAGTAATTAAAAAAATTGGTGATCCCAGTCTTATCTCAGTTCAACTCTGGAAAAATACTAAGTTACCAAGAGAAAGTAAATGACAAAATAATCTCAATATTCAATTTGTATGCAAAATATTTCATAAATATTTTCACAGAAACTTTGTCATTTACATCATACTGTACAATTTTCCAGTTCATAATGTGTGAGCTATAGTTAATGTGTCAATTGAATACACATATGTAATGATTAATAAAGCTTTATGAATTTATTCTTAATATCATTCCAAAAAGATTTCAAAGAAGGAAATGACAAATAAAGATACATCACAGGAAAAAATTGAGTGATCTTAGGTAGGTTTAGTGATAGGACCCACAAAATTCCACCTGCGTAGCCAGCACAGTTTATATGTTAGAAATTGATTCTCTGTCAACATGTCTTAAATTTTACCTAAAGTTGTGGATGTTGGGTATAAAACCATCATTAATACTGCCTCCACTCTAATAGCATCTTAGATTTCTTAGAACTCAAGGTTGAAAGAGTTCAATCTAACAGTATACAACTGTAATGAGATAGTAAACTAGACTTCCTCAAACATGCAGTTTTTTCTTACATTTTAATAGTTTCATCTGCCATATACACTAACAAAATTAAGAAAGTAAAGGCTTTGGGTCCAAGTAATTATCTGCTGATATGACCAACTATTATTATGAAAATTTTGTTTTATTAGTCCCAGATTTCTTCCTTCAGACCTGGCATGCCTTTGAAATACATAAAGATAGCAGAAGGAATCCCCAATTGTTCTACAAAATTCAGTATGGATAGCCACTCAGCAGAGGTTGAATTATAGGAAAACCCTGAGGCTGTACTTTTTGGCACACAGAGGTGATAATCTATTCTAATTTCTCATTATGACAATTTGGGCTTTTTTCTTTTTTTTTAAAGACTATGAATTGGGCCTGCAAATTTCTTCCTCATACCTGCTGCTATTATTTTATATAAGATAGACGACTGTTAGCTTGGCTGCCAAAGGAAATGGTGGAATTAGAGCTGGTAATTACATTTAAGCAATTGCTTTCAATGGAGTTACCAACAGTAAATTTCTTCCAAGCTCCTGTATTTTATCCACTAAAAGTAGTTGCAACAAATCTTTTGACTCGCAGACATATTAGTTGGCTAAAGAAGGGTTTTTCTGCTTACTCCGAGTTAGTCTTTTCCAAATATATCTATAGGAAATGAGAAAGGAAAATTTTGTTAAGGTGAACAAAATTCATATACTATTCATCCCTGTGAAGGATGAAATGGTTTTAGTTGATTCTTATAATAGTTGTCTTTATTGATCATTCAATTATCTAAAATACATGAAATGGGGGTGCCTGGATGGCTCAGTTAGTTGAGTGTCTGACTCTTGGTTTTGGCTCAGGTCATGATCTCAGGGTCCTGGGATGGAGCCCTGTGTCAGACTTTGCACTCAGTGGGGAGTCTGCTTGAAGATCTCTCTCTCTCTCCTTTTCCCTTTGCCCCTCCCCCCGCCACTTGCACACACAGTCTCTCTCTCTCAAATAAATCTTTAAAACATAATAAAATTAAAATACACTAAATGGATCAGACTTTAATAGTTTTTTATGAGAAAAGTGTGAGAAATCTTTGAAACATTCACATTTTTAACAACTATACAGGCAACAAGCTAGATTAACATTAAGAGAGGGTAAAAATATGTAATTCAGTGTGATGAAAGGAACAGAAGGCAAGTTGAGGGCAAAGCACAAGCTAATACCCCACAACCGCCCCTCACCAAGGTGGGATATATGTGACATTCCTCGGGCACTCCTGGATGCCCTCGAACAAAGGAAAGGGTAAAACAAATGGTTCACTGATAGAGATCACAGTCATGTAGGACATGAATCTCCATCAGTTTGCAACAGTCTTAATGATTTACAAGAAAAAAGAAATCTCCAAAAACCTATAGACTCAATTTCCTGGAGCTCTAATATCATCCTCTGCTTCATAGGATAGAAAATCTTATATAATCAGTCACTCCTCACAACCCCCAGTGCAGCTCTCTCTGCCTGTCCTCATGCTTTAATAAAACCACCTTTTTGCATCAAAGACATCTGAAGAATTCTTTCTTGGTCATCGGCTCTGAACCCCACTTCAAACCACATCAACCGCATGTGTATGGTCATTTTTCAGTTTGTGTGCTCTTGTATCTTATGTTTTGGAAGAATACATTTGTGGGTATAAAATAATGTAACTGCATTATGTTTCTCAAAAATTCTAAATGCAAAAAATATACAACTTATCTACATATCTTTATGGCAGTTGTGTTATGTGGTAATAGTTTAAGATTACTACATATCAAAAATGAGAAGCCCATCCCAAAGTCTGTCATTTTCAAATGAATGTAATGAGTGAACTCAAAATATAAGATTTTTTTTGGGGGGGTACTGTTTCCCAAAGCATGAACTAAATTTCTAAATAGCTAATTATCTGAATAGAAATTTAAATTAAAGGAGAAAAACATAACCCCATTTCAATATATGTATGTGTATATATATATGTATATATAATATGTATAAAATACAATGCATAATATATTTACACTTATAAGTGCACTTATACACTACACAAGCAAATATGTGTACACTTAATATAAAGGAAAAATGCAATTTTAGGAGGAATTTAGTTTCAGAAGTAGAAGAATAAAAGGAAATTCTGAAAAAGTAATTTGTCTAGATTTACATCCTAATAATAAGACTGATGGCTAATTATTCTATTCATTGGAACTGAATGAGGAAAGGTCATTATTCTTTTTCACTCTTGGCACCTTAAAATGTTAACACACACACACACACACACACACAGAGTTCTTTGGTTCTAAAAGCTGTTTGGATGCTTATTATTATTACTTTTTTTTAGATTTTATTTATTTATTTGAGAGAGAGAGAATGAGAGACAGAGAGCATGAGAGGGAGGAGGGTCAGAGGGAGAAGCAGACTCCCTGCTGAGCAGGGAGCCCGATCTGTTTGGATGCTTATTATCATTTTCTTCACCTGGTTTCTTCCAAAAGTGCTGAAACCTGTGGCTTGGAAAATTATAAGTTAAGTAAGAGTGGTTCTTTCTCTGTGCCACTCTTTTTGATTAAAACTGAAAATCACAATTCTAATCCCTTTTTTCTCTGATTCTTAAATGTAATAAATGCTACTCATTAATGTCAGTTTCACATGGAACCAAATTTATTCAAAAATACAGTACATTCAAAAATGAATGTCTTCTTTGTTCTTTCCCACAACCTGAACAATGTTAGAATCAGAGGCATTTTGTTGTTTCTTTTAATAATATTAAACTTTAGTTTTCTTATGCGTCTTAGAAAAAGCCCATATTCAGTTTAAAATTCTCTTTAAAACATGCCTTTTCCTTCCTACTGTTATTTTAATTTTGCACATTATAAGCCTAATTCTCCAATCCACAGGTTTACACAGGGGGTGGGGAAAATTACAATTCTCACCCCTGTAGGAGTATTGCCTTTCTCTGCAAGCTTGTTCTACCCCGAAGCCCCAGGGGGTGTTGAGGAAGTGGTGTGTGTCCACTGACAGGGAGCCACTTCAAGTCTGTGCTACATCACATCTTAGTGTGTCCAAATATAGACTGTGTGTGTGTGTGTGGTGTGTGTGTGTATGTACATAATGTTGTGATGTTGTGCCAGAAGACAATGGCTCATAACTGACACCTCAAGCCAGGTGGAATTTATGGCTTGTATCAGGGAACTAGAAATGGTTTTGATGTGGAAATAGGGTTTTTCACTCCCTGCAGTTATGATGGCACCACATGGGGATGACAGGGGAAATAGGACACTAAATGGAGTATGAGCTTTTTTATGCATTTGTATTACGTTGCATGGTCTTCCAAAGAAGTCAGTGTACATCAGAAAAAAAAAAAATGATAACTTGCCTTAAGCATGGTATTATATTGAAAAATTACCAAAAACAGGGCTTAGAGTCTGAAAGAACAGTGAAGCCAAGTGCTTCCAAATATGTGTAGGCTGAGAACATATCCATAAAGTATCTATACCATATCTATAAAGTATTTTAGTACACAATATCTGGATGAAGTCTTTTCATAAAATTAATTAAATAAATTAACAACTGAGCATTAGACATATTTATTGCATGAAAAAATGTGTTCATAGTTAATGTAGAAAATCGTGCATTAGGACCTGAAGATTTTGAGAGAGACAAAATAGAGGTGCTTCAATGATTAATAAAAATAGAAGAAATAAAGGGAAAACAGAGATGTGAAGTTATTACCAACTTTCTGTATATTTTTGCAACAAGTAATGGGGACATGGAAAATTAGATAGACATTTTTCCTGAAACATTCTTATTTATCTTTCATATTAGTTTAAGCCTCCAAAAAATGAGGAGGGAAATGATTAGCTTCATTAATAAGAAAATATGAACAATTAGTAGGTTTTTAAATTATTTTCCTACAAATTGTACTCATTTGTGTTAATCTGGTACACACATTTGTGATGTGTACAAATATCTGTGAAGTGCTATAGTTGTTTTCAGTAATAGATACTTTGGTGCTAACATCTGGTGACCTGCAATCTGGAATATCTTACATTTTTATCTGGATAAAGTTTTCATATTCTAGTCCCCCACATCTTTCTCCCCCTATCACTATCAGACTGAATCTTTTTGTTAGATCAGGTAGATTTTCCTTCTCTAAGTTTCCTCACCTTTCTATTTCCAGGGTCTTTGTTGGCCACTGGTTCTCAATTTTAATTTTCCAAATATTTATACATAAATATTCTTTGTAGGCAAAGAATAGTTTCAAATCGTAGATCTATTGTGATGAATTGATACTGAGTGCTTATGAAAATTATGATATCATGTGCAGCCATATGGGGCCTGTGAATGTCTAATATTGGAGAAGCAACGGGAGGATTATGACAAACTGGGTAAGAACTTGACATTGCTGCTCTGAGCATTTTCCAGGACAATTCTCAGTTGCACGCTGGTTGAAAGCACATAGGTCTTGAGATGGAAACGCTTGATTTAGATGCTTACCCATTGTCATAAATGTGATTTTGAGTCAGTTATTTAATTTCCTCGAACCTCCCCTTCTTCATAATGGGAATAATTTTTTTTTTGTAAGATTTTATTTATTTATTTGACAGAGAGAGACATAGCGAGAGAAGGAACACAAGCAGGGGGAGGGGGAGAGGGAGAAGCAGGCTTCCCGCGGAGCAGGGAGCCCGATGCGGGGCTCGATCCCAGGACCCTGGGACCATGACCTGAGCCGAAGGCAGACGCTTAATGACTGAGCCACCCAGGCGCCCTGGGAATAATTTTTTATGACTGTAAAACCTGTGCCAATATTACGTGTTCAGTAAGTGTCAGTCCCTGTCTTTCCTTCACCTCTTTTCTTTCCCAGTACCTGATGTAAGTACCAGAATATGAGAACAAAAATTGTATTATTTGTATAATTTTGATATCAATATATTAAAAAATAACACTTTGTGATATGACTCTACTGGCAAGAATACGTTAATATCTACTGTATAGAAAAATGTTACTTAGGGGCGGCTGGGTGGCTCAGTCAGTTAAGCGTCTGACTCTTGATTTTGGCTCAGGTCATGATCTCAGGGTTGGGAGATTGAGCCCCGTGTCAGATTCCGTGCTGGGTGTGGAGTCGGCTTAAAATTCTCTCTCTCCCTCTCCCTCTACCCCTCCCTCTTCCCTCTTTCTCTCTACAAAAAAAAAAAAAAGTACTTAGTTTTTAACTTAGTCATTTTTTTCAAGATTTTATTTATTTATTTGAGAGAGAGAGTGCAGAAGCTTGGGGGGAGGGGCAGAGGCAGAGGGAGAAGCAAACTCCCCACGGAGCAGGGAGCCCGATGTGGGGCTCGATCCCAGGACCCTGGGATCACGACCCGAACCGAAGGCAGATGCTTAACCGACTGAGCCACACAAGTGCCCCTAGTTTCAGTTTCAGTTCATTTTTTCCTGGACTGCATTTCTTGACTAACTCCTCCTTGTAGGACTTACGGGTGTTTAAAATTCAAGATGTGGCTTCATAGGTTTATGCTTTGATATTACAATCTCAGCTTCTACCAATGATAGATATTAGTAATGCTCATTAGAAGAAGCTTCCTACAGATTTTATAATACTATTCTTGAGGACATTATTTAAATTTTGTTCAATATCACTTATATAAAATACCACAACATAAGTCACTCTTAGTGTTTGGTGTTGAACATTTTATCTGTCCTCTTAAAAAAGGAACTTGCACTTCTTAGACTATTAAAGCCAATTATTCACGGTATCTCCACTTTGAATTTGTTGAAACAAAGAGAAAAACTAGGATTTTATTAAAATTGATTATATTTAACCTAATTTTGAGCATAAATAAGTTCTCCTCCACTCCCATTCATTACTTGTGTCTAATTACTTTATTTGCTGTTGGAGTTCCACCATGTTGTGTGTGTGTGTGTGTGTGTTGTAAATCATCTAAAATAAGTATGGAGGTATTCAAATTATAGATTAAAAATAAAATAAATTTATATTTGTAGACAGGACCCTGTTAATAGTATTTTTGTTCCTTTCTGAATGACAAAAGAAAGGTTACTGAGTGTAGCAATAGCTTCTAATTATTTCATCGATGATTCAAGTGAAACATGGACAAAAATGTGGAGCTTCTAATTATTTCATCGATGATTAAAGTGAAACATGGACAAAAATGTGGAGCTTTTGAGACTTCACAACAGATTACTGAAGAGGGTTGGGAAATCTTCTTAGAGATTGTAGATAAAGTAGCAACACTCTAAAAGCCCTGCCTATTCACTGTGATGGTTTTGGAAAACGTGGTTTAATAATGACACACTTTGGACATTCTCTTGCTGAGAATCAAATGAGCACTGTCTTTCAAAGCAATATGACCACTGTAGTACTGCTAAAGCTTTCCAAGTCTGACCATCTGTGCCTCTGGACTTATGCTAAAATGTAAACAGCCTCACCGAAAACCTCTAATCCTTTTTTTTCCTTTATGATTGTCTCCACTATGAATAAGGATTGTCATCCTTAGCTGACAGTGTTTAAAAGAATACACCGGAAACATACATGATGTAAAACCACCAGTTCTGCAGAAATGATTTCTAGAAAATGTAAGGAGTAGGACAAAGCTGTTACTATAACTTAAATACGAAGAGATAACTGTGAAAACATTGTTCAATAATGTGTAAATGCATTATTCTCTTAATCAAGAAATAAAATAAGACCGTTTTTTCTTTGAAAATTAGCAGGAAACATTTCTTTTTTTTTTACAACTTCATTTGTGTGAGCAAAGTATAACATTGTATTAGTTATCTCCCTTCAGGTAACACTGAATTCCCTATCTTCCTTCAAAGATGCTTTTGAGAGTGCCTTTACTAAAGCAATTGCTGCAGAAGCCACACATTTCTCAGAAAGTTTTTCATAAAATTACTGTTCTATTCTTTCACTGTTTCATTAAGGCATTGAAATTAGATTGGTCTTTTATATATACTCGTTAGTGGGTCTGATTCTTTCTCTAGTAGTAGCCTTCACAGGAGGAGATAGAACTGCCATAGCACACATTCACATTCTAAAAGGAATTGTTCATATTCTTTTAAGAGAACAAAAAATCATCTCTTCTTTCTTAGTCTTAATTCATTTTCTCTTTTGGCTCACAAAGGGGGCACAATTAGGTGAGATGTCATGGGGGAGAGGCTAAGGAGGCAAAGAGAAAGACAGTCTCATTAATTGAAATTGTATTTCCTGCTTGTTAATTATCTGGATGCTGTACCACCTGATTTGAGAAAAGAAACTTCTAAAAATGTTGGGATTTCTTTGTAACAGATTATTAACATAAAGTTTAAATTTTAATTGGATTTTTGGTAAGTGACCTTTATTGCTCCTGGCAGCGACACGACATACAATAACTAAATAATCCAATTGGAGTCAAAGAGATTCCAAATGTCAAGATGGCAATGAAAGTGGTACAAACCATGCTTCTAATTTTCAGAATCTAAACAGCCAAACAAACCAGGCACAATAAACTCAGTGAGACAGTCACAATGGATCGCCTGCCCTCCAACCCACCACACAAGCATTTTTGAAGAAGACTTAAAGAATAAAATTTTGAACCTGTCCCAGTAAACCGCAGTAAGATAATGAAGAATCATAGAATCTACTGCTAAGCCTTTGAATTCAACTCTGATTAGATGTTCTTGGTGAAGAAAACTATTGAATCAAATATAGGTTATACATGTGAAAAAAGCATGTCCCAATTCTGCATGGAAACCTAAATTAGTTATAATCCGTAACATCAGAAGCCACTGGGCAAAAACATTTGATATTGAAACTCCCCCAACCTCACAAAGAGTGGGCACTGGGTGAGAGTGTGAAATCATTCAGAAAGCAATATAATTTGTGCCTTCTCAGGAAGGAGGAGATATCACTCTGACAGGATGAATACTGTTTGGGGATTTTAATTTTATATTTTTTTCCCTAAAAATATCAGTTTCTGTTATTTAAGAAGTCAGCTGTCTCTATATTTAATTTCCTGAGGATAAGTGTAGGGCAGATCAAAATGTAAAAGAAGCAAGTCTTTCTTGTTTTTACTTTCCAAATATCTAAGCTCTTGGGAGGACTTCTAAGTTTGAAAAATAAGTAAAAATAAAAAACATGTATGCAGACATCAAAATAACTTCTAGCCTTGCCTTTGACTAAGATCTTGTCCTTGAGCAAAGAGACAAGCAGATAAGGAAGACAAATTGTTCCCACTATCTTTGCCACTGGTGTGAAGACCTACCTCAGTGCAGAGTATTCAGCCTTCTTATTTGACCCGAGGATTAAAAACTCTAGACTATCTAGTAATATGTTTAGCATATGCTTTAACAAAAATGTTGTAGATTGATAAGTTAAGTCCATTGTTCTGTTGATAAATATACTCAGTATAGTCTTCCATTTTATCAGAGTAAATTCTGCCCCAGAGGGTTCCTGGCTCTGAAGACTTTCTCTGCTGAAGTTATGCGATCCATTGATTTCTTCCTTTTCTAATTAGAAACCCAACTCTGCATATCGTAAACTATTTCCCACTGCAGTGATCCCATTGTAGCAAATTATAACTATTACTTTAGCTTACAATCACTACTCTGAATACAAACCTACCTCCATCAAAACATTTACTTGCTTCAACTTCCTCAAATTAAAACTACTATTGGGTTATAGATTAATATACGTAAAATATATATTAATATACATGTATGTATTTATATGTATTGTGCTATGTGTAAATATCTATCCAGTGTCTAATATATATGCATATAAACATATCTCATATGTATGCATTATGTATGATTGGGTAAACAAGCCATTAAATTTTTTTAATGCATTCTATTTCCATTTTGAATAGGAGACACCAATTTCATCGATTATTGACTCTCATTTGAGGGATATTATTTTTAACATGCAGTAATCAAAGTTTCACTAAGCATTTATACATTTCAAAAATAATAAACTCATTGTCTTATTGTCTATGAATCTCCTTTTTCATTCTGTTACATACATATACAAAGGGTACTATCTTTGTTAAAATGCCTAAATCATACACATTTTACTCATATTTCTTTCTTTTTCATTATGGTCTATAAATTGTGCCTAATTAGATACCATGCTTTTGATTATTTTAATTTTCTTAATATTTTCCTCCTTTCAATTCAGAAATCACTTGTGAATCTTCATTTGATCTTACTTTCTCTTGCATTTTACTCTGTTACATGTCAGTATATCTGACTCCACCAACTGTCTTGGCAATATTTGCTTCTGTGAGTTATAAAACATATTATTAAATTCCACATATCATATAAAATATATGATTAAATTCCATAATCTAATCATAAAATACATATAAAAATTAAATATATACCAGATGAAAATATCATAACCATAAGACATACTAAGTATTTAGAATATATACCAATTGTTAAAGGCATGGGCATTTGATGAGTCAAGTGAAGATATACATACTCTACACATTAATTCTTTTAGATTACAAATTAGAGCATGGAGCATACCTTGCAAAGGATTTTTATTATCTAATTTTTAAAAAGTCTAGTATGTCATTAAATCAATATTTAAATTATTCTTATAAAATTTGAATTCCCATACTTTGCTGAGAGTTGAGAATATCGCAGTTGTATCAGTTGTTAGTATCTCTTAGTACAAAGCTTGTGATTCATGTGCTGGAAGTAAGTATAGGAAGTAAAGCTAGTGCAATGAGCCATAAAGTGAATTATAAAGTGCTCAGCAAATTCAAGGGTTCAGAGCCTATTAAAAATAATTTCAAAGATCCTGAATGTGGAAATTCAATGAGACAAAGAGATAAACTTGGGCTTTAGTGAGAGACATCTGAACAAGATGTATTTGGGTAAGTAAGGATAGAGGCGGTTTTTTGAAGCAGGTAGTGATAGTCTTCTTAAAAAATGTATTTATTGGTTATCATACTTTGTATGTAAGTGTTTTCAGTTTATAGAAACAAAGTTTGGGCAGGAATACAGAAGGTAACTCAATATTTTTCAGATCCATTCATCTTGAAGTCAGTGTTTCTACAATGTGTTTTCATTTTCTTTGAACTAAATTTTAAGCATTTAGCAATATTTTGAACGAGTGTTGGTAAGGATGTGGAGAAAAATGTATCCTCATGCACTATTGGTGGGAATGTAAATTGGCACAGCCCGAGTGGAAAACAGCAGAGAGGTTTCTCAAAAAATTAAAAATATTTTGTAATATATGCATTCTACCACAGAATGTGTGCATAACTTAGAAATAAACACAACAACTTTGCTTTGCCCAAAGTTATTAAAATACAAATATCTATGTGTGTATGTATGTATGCATGTGTGTATATGCATAAGCTTGGTATAATATTTACATAATGATTCAAGGGCCACAAATAGCAAGGCGCTCTTGAAGTGAAAGTGGAGAGTGATAATGGTTTTCCTTGTGTCGTTTCTAATCCTAGAAGGAAGATTTAAAGACTTCACTATTAAGTATGCTGTTTGCTATTATTTTTAGAATCCTTTATCAGATTGAATACCTTACAAGATGTCAATTATTAAGATATTATTACAAATTAGAATAATTGGGGCGCCTGGATGGCTCAGTTGGTGGAGCATGTGACCATCTATCTCCGGGTTGTAGGTTTACACCCACATTGGGTGTTGAGATTGCTAAAAAATAAAAAAATAAAAAAAAAAAGAAAGACAAGTGACAGTATACTACTGGCAGAATATGCAAATGGATTTAATGCCTATGTAGACAATTTATAACAAAGGTGTCAGTACAAACTAGTGGGGAAAATATGGTCTTTTCAATAAGTGGTGGTGGGCCAATTAAACTGTCAAATGGAGAAATAAATAAATCTTTTTTTAAAAGGTTTTGTTTATGAGAGAGAGCATGAAGCAGGGGGGAGGGGCAGAAGGAGAGGGAGAAGCAGGCTCAAACTCAGGACACCCAGGTCATGACATGAGCAGAAGTTTAACCGATTGAGTCACCCAAGTGCCCCCCTTTGAGTATGTTTTCTATCTATTTTAGGTCACAGATAATTTTATGACTATACACTAAATAATTCCTGTTTTAAATATGAAACTTTTGGCAGGAAAGCACCTATATTGAAATAGCATCTCCTATAAGGTAGTAATCTGCCTCCAATTGTTTTAACTTCTAGAATCAGTCCATTTTCTATTCTTGCTTCTCTTTGTCATTTTAATTGTAAAAATGATTTAATATTTTTGGCAGAAACCTATTGTATTTGTCACTAAAATGTTTGGAAGAAAAGCTGCAGCCATCATATCATATTTCACCTCCCAGTTCTAGAAGACAGAAACCATTATTGTGTTATCAACATGCCTTCCCGTAGCATGGTTCCTAAATGATTCATCTTTATGAAACTATATTTTTCGAGACTGGTAAGAAAATTTTAAAGGAAAACAAACATGACCTCGTCTTCTTCCCTTAAACCTGTAAGCCAATACAGAGCAGGGAAACGTTCTTAAATAATGCTATTTTATTCTAGACTTGAACAGCACAGGGAAGATTATAGTACCTAGGAAGGAAAGGCATAAGGTTAAAGCTCATTACTCACTACATAGTCCAAGATACAAATATGAGGACCAAGAATATTCCAAATGAAAATGCCGTTCAAAGCTAAACACGAACATTCTTTCGTCAAACATGAACATTTTTCATACAATCTAATAAACAAACACAAATACTGAAGGAAAACACTTTTTATGATGTCTTGCCATCTGTGATATTTAGATCTAAATTAAGTCATTCCATTTAACTTTCTACAGCCAAGGAAGAGTATTCTGCAATTCTCCTACAAGATAAATGGAAATTTACAAGAAAACCATCACCTGTGACCTGCAGGCACAGCACAGGCATATCAAGCCTGTTTGGAACACCAGTGCAGATCTTGAACTTGGGAACATTTCTCATTATCTAGGCAGATGACATTGCAACAAGTCAATTTAACACACTGGCCATGAAAAATCTCACTACTTGATCACACTGCGATAAAAGTAAGTTCATAGTTGACATTGTTCTGAAAAGAGAGGCTGGTATCATACAGTGATTTGTATCCTGTGTTTAAATATCCCCTACTCCTTCACTTCAACTTTTGTGCTTTCTTTTCTTTTTTTTTTTTTTTTAAGATTTTATTTATTTATTTGAGACAGAGAGAATGAGAGAGACAGAGAGCACATGAGAGGGGGGAGGGTCAGAGGCAGAAGCAGGCTCCCTGCCAAGCAGGGAGCCCGATGCGGGACTCGATCCCGGGACTCCAGGATCATGACCTGAGCCGAAGGCAGCCGCCTAACCAACTGAGCCACCCAGGCGCCCAACTTTTGTGCTTTCTAAACAGCAAGAAGCCAGATAACTAATATTCAAAAGAATAACATATAAAAAGGAAGAAGTCTTTGTGTATTTAATAATACAAATACATTCAGGAGAGACTTGTCCAACTGTGTGGTTATTTAGGAATCTTTAATATAAATTTAATATTTATTTTAACTTTTATCACAAGGTGATGAAACATTCAAAACTTGCCCATTTTAGTTATTGTGAATAGCTATGGCATCTGAAGAAATTTCTGGTCATCCAATTACTGTCTAACTTGTTCACTCAAAAAGCTTTCAGTGTCTTCCCTAGCCACTGAGTTCAAGTGATCTCAAAAGTGTGAAGTTTTTATGTTTCACTTTTATTTTTCAGCATAAGTTCGTATTTACCAAAATAGAGATTGAGACAGCTAATAAAACAAAATTAAGGATTATAGTCAAAGTTTATAATAGTTCATATACTTAAGACATATTATACATAGCATTATAATTACTTTAAATCTTTTAATAACACTCTAAGTATAAGACAGTAATTTTCTTTCCATTGTCAATTACATTATTTATTTTTCATAACAATTCTCTTACATAAATAACACTGAGATTATAAGGTTTGTGATAAATGAGTGGTGTTCATGGAAAGAAAAAAAATGATTTGCCCACTCCTGGAAACCAGTTATCCATGGATCTCTTGCATTTCTGTCCATCTTCTGAGCAAAGCGTTGGCAGGTTTTGTTATAGACTCTTCAAGGATGTTTGTATAGTAAGCAGTCTGGGAAAAGATTCTACTATATTCTTGCTTGGATAGATAAATTTGAAAAGACTGAGAATACCAAGTTTTAGATAAGATATGGAGCAACTGGAACCTGTTTTAGCTTTGAAGAGATAATGAGGGAGGGCATTTAGTCTGTTTTCTGGTTGTACAATTCTTTAAATCGCAACTTATTTTTAGCATAATCTACCTTTAACTGCAGATGATGTGGGTCTTTCTAAATGTTGCCATGAAGGTTTTCTGGCATTCATGGTATGCCTTGAATTGATAGTAGGTTGACCTGATTTTGTAGTTCTTTTTTTTTTTTTTTTGGCAAGTCTTCTAAGAGAGTAAGCAAAATGTAAGCAACTCCAAAATCTGTATAAATACCTCTGCTCCATTAAATTTCAGGTGCTACAACTAGTGCTATGAGTAATAAACTCTTCTTTGTTTTTAACCCAACACTGTATCTTGTATTTCCTGTCAGTACCCATGAAACTATGGCAAGTGAACATTTTTTGCTAGCAAGTGGGGTAAATGTCAGACTCTTCCCAGTTCTTGGCAGTTTGAGTAATGAAGATGAGGTGGTGAAAGAGAAATGGCTTTCTCAAACAGAAACAATAGAAATGATAAGAGAAAAGTCCCAGGGATATGGTAGTGAATGCTCTTGCCCAAGCTGTCAACAGCAAGGGTTGGTATAGGGGCTCTCCACTGCCCTACCTGCTAGTGAGTATTGAAACAAGGGGTGTTTGAGGTGTTACACACTTTCCTCCTGGAAGGGTCAAGGAGTCCCCAAAACTGAAATAAATTATGTCAGCAATGATAATGTAGGATTTTATGTGGACCAAAACCAGAAGTGTATTTAGCTAAACCCCAGAACACAGTATGCTACTCAAAACAGAAAGTGAATGTAAAATCTTGCTTGCTGGCACAAGGCCATTCCCTCCTTCTGCACATTCTAATGTCCCTCTCCTTCCCAACGTCAGCTATGTTAAGAAGAAAGATGATTAAATGCGGGGCCAAAGTCTTTCTGTGTCCAGGTGGTAGTGAAGGGTACATACACCTGTCTCCAAGTATGCAGAAGGACTTCAATGGGGAAGGGACTTACACTTGTATGATTTTGCTGGATACAAGTACCCAATTGATCATCCTACTCAGCAACATGGAGTGTAAGGGGTGCCCAGATTAAATGCAATGTGTTTGTACAGGGTTCACAGTAAGGGAAGAAACTAATATAACTTTGAGAGTTGAGTCCTTTAAGCTACTTCAGTGTTCTCTTTTTGTTGCTTCTAGGTCTAAATGTATAATAGAAATTGATGTGTTACGTGCTTGCACTTACACATCCCATAAGTGCCAGAGAAAATTAGTCCTCCAAGGGAAGATCTATAGATGTAGAAATGATAGTAAGATAAACTGCCCTGCCATTTGCCACCAGTAAGAAGTGAGTCGGGATTTAACGCCAACACTCCTATCCTATGGTTTCCAAAGTTTTCACTACGTAGATGATGTCCTCTTGGTTGGCAAGTTAGAAGCCTCAGTTTCAGTGTTCTGATTGTGGTGTGTTACAGCTTTCCTAGAAGGGATGCCAAAGTAACCCTGAAAAACTTCAGGAGCCTGATTGCCAAATAGTTTCTTAGGAATATGTGGGTTGATTCACAACCTTCTACCCTCTGGCAGTGGCACAAGGGTACTCTTGTCTCTTAAGCTCCAACAACCAAAAAGGAAACCTAGCACTACATTTTACTACTTGAACATGGGGTCAATACAAATATGTGTGACGATTTTGCCATCTAAAGCATCTATCAGGGCACCTGGGTGGCTCAGTCAGTTAAGTGTCTGCCTCCAGCTCAGGTCATGATCCCACGGTCCTGGGATTGAGTCCCGCATGGGGTTCCCTTCTCTGCGAGGAATCTGCTTCTCCCTCTGCCTCTGCCTTTTTCTCTCTCTGTCTCTCATGAATAAATAAATAAAATAAAATAAAATAAAAATAATAAAGCCCTATCAGGAGTGTTCTCCCCGCCCCTCAGGAGATCCTTTGCTGTTTAGGACTTACAGCCTTACCTTTTATTTTTATTTTTTTAAGATTTTATTCATTTTGGGGCACCTGGGTGCCTCAGTCGGTTAAGCGTCTGCCCTCAGTTCAGGTCATGATTCAGAGGTCCTGGGATCCAGCCCTACGTCAGGCTCCCATCTGTGAGCCTGCTTCTCCCTTTAACCTCTGCCACTTCCCCTGCTTGTGGTCTCTCTTTCTCTCTCGCTCTCTCTAAGTAAAATAAATAAATAAAACTTTAAAAAAAACCTGATTTTTTTATTTGAGAGAGAGAGAGAGAGTACGTGTGAGCAGGCGGAGGGGAAGAGGAAGAGAGAGAATCCCAAGCAGATCCATGCCAAGCACAGAGCCTGAAGCAGGGCTTGATCCCATGACCCTGAAACCCAGAGAGAGGAGCTGAAACCAAGCTTCTGATGCTCAACCAACAGAACCACCCAGGTGCCCCAAGGATACTCGTTTAAAAAGTAGCTATTAGGGGCGCCTGGGTGGCTCAGTCGTTAGGCGTCTGCCTTTGGCTCAGGTCATGATCCCAGGGTCCTGGGATCGAGTCCCGCATCGGGCTCCCTGGTCAGCGGGAAGCCTGCTTCTCCCTCTCCCACTCCCCCTGCTTGTGTTCCCTCTCTCGCTCTCTCTGTCAATTAAATAAATAAATAAAATCTTTAAAAAATAATAAAAAAAAAAAAGTAGCTATTAGCTTTCTACTGGGCTCTTGTTGAAATGGAACACCAAACCCATAGAGACCCTGTGACTCTCTGGTCTGATATTTCCATATCAGGGTGGGTCAACTTGTACTTAATGACTGAAAGAGTAGGAGGGCCTCAAAATCTCGTTATATGTAGCAGTTATCAACGTATTACCTCTCAGATCTAAATCCATACCTCACCTGGATAACCACGTAGGAAATACTCTAAACCCTATGCAAGTCCTACTTGGGGAACCCAACAAGTGTGAACACACTTTCATTCAGGGGCACTCTGTCCCCTTGGAACTCTACTTTCTGTGTGAGAATCACACATCAATCTGCCTCTTTTCTGAGAACACAGTGACTTGCATCTTGGGTGGGTGATAAGAGATCTTCAAGTGTTTAAGGAAATAACACCTCAGCCTTGGAAGGTATTCCAGTCAGTCTCAACTCACTGGCCAAAGTTGTGATGGATGACACAAGTACCCTAGACTTCCTTCTTGAATGTCAAGGTGGAATTTGTACAATCCTGTTGTATCTGGATTAATGCCTCAGGACAAGTGGAAATGTCAATAAAGTAATGCGGCTTTATATGGTAGATATTGAGGGTTTTGCACATTTGCTTATCAAGAACCCCAGAGAGCATGGCTGAAGTCAATATTGCAGATTGGCCTTACCTTGCTGCTTGGAATCCTGTTGATTGCATTGCTGTTTGAGGAAAATAGCATCTCCTGTTGGGCAGATGAATCATAGTAGCTGAGGGAGTGGTATGCCCATGGATAAATTTACCTGAAGCAAAGATGGTGTAGAAACATGGGTGGGTAATGTTGGAAGATAATTTTCCATGAATCTCTAAAGTTTTCCTGTTATTCTAAGCAAAGGCTTTTTTTTTTTTTTTCCTGGACTACCTTTCTAAGGATGTCTGTATAACAGACATTTTAGTAGGATAGTAAATAGTGTCTTCCCTGCCCAGACACAGGGTAAATTTGCTTCCTGACCAAACTAATAAAGATAATGTCTCCCTCCTGGACATAGATTGGCAGGTTTGCTAGCAGCCCATTTATATGACTGGGATGGTTCCTTAGCTCAGGGCTACTCAACTATGATGTAAACTCACTGTGTGTACAGCATCTACCTGGCCCACTCCATATGACCCCAGGGGGCTTGGGGATTTGGGCAACAAATGCAACCATGAAACTCATACTACCTGGTATTCTGAGTAAAAGTCTGTTAGACCAAGGCATTTCATATTTTCTGCCAACATCTATGAGACTGGGTGGCTACACTGTAGATTGAGAGTAGGTAAACCTCATACCTTTCACAGGTTTTAATATCCACATTTACTTCTCTATCCAGGAGAAACAGACCTAGAACCTTGGTCTCCATTTCCCAATAGTGCCTTATTTATATACAACCATGGCATTTGTTATTACTGTTAAAGTGCCCAATGGGAATTTACATTCTAAGTGTATTTTTTGACAGAATAAAAAGTATTTCCTGTATCCTCATTTTTAATGTCTACTTAAGAATAATTTTTTTTCAATGAGTAGCAACACCTGGAATTTTACTGAAATCATGTTTTTTAGTAAGAAGAGTTCACCACACCAGTGTTGATTTTAAACTTGGCAAGCTTATTTTTCTATTTCAAATTTAAACTGAGAGAGTAATCAGCAACAACAGGGCTGTAGGGGAAAATAGCATGCTGAAGTAAAAGTACTTTTGGTTCTTTGAATTATAGGGATTTACTTTGTTACAAGATTTATGTACAACCTAAAGCAATGCACATTAAAAAAAAATTCCCAGGTGATTAATCTGCAGTCTTTGAAAAAAGCAATGCAAACCTGAAAGTTTTTTATAAAAACTGAAACATTGTGTTTTGAAGTTCTTTGTTAGGATTCCAAAATAATTTAAGGTATATAATTTTCATAAAAGCTATAATAGAAACATCAATTCTTATAATTTGCAATGCTGTATATATTTAATAAATTAATTAGAACATATTGATTTTATGGCATACTATTGTGGTATTATTACATATTAATAATGCCTACAGAGCATTAACAAAATAATGCCTACAGAGACTATTCTTAGATTATATTTATCACAATTCATGTGTGAACTTGTTTCTATAAAAAGTATAAGTTAGTTCTGAGGAAAATTAACTGAGGATAACTTTTGAATAAAACTAACCTAATAAAATACATATACATTTTATTTATTTTAGTGGAAAGCCAGTCTAAATCAGCTAAGTCTAAATTATAAACTTAACAGAGCTACAAAAGAATATATATATTATATATATGTATATGCTACATATACATAGCATATATATAGATTAGCATATATACATATGTCAGTCTCAACTCACTGGCCAAAGTTGTGATGGATGACACAAGTACCCTAGACTTCCTTCTTGAAGGTCAAGGTGGAATTTGTACAATCCTGTTGTATCTGGATTAGCATATATACATATGCTAATCTAAATTAATTCAGGAAAGTACTGCTTTGAAGAGGCCCTTAGATACCTGGTGTTAATTTGAAAATAAAGAAAAAAATTGAAAGAACGAAAAGAAAGGAATAAAATTGCTTAAGGAGATTGTATAGACGTTCTGGTTCAAGATGGTGATGTAGGAAGATCCTGAACTCATCTCCTCCCATGGACACACTGAGTCTACAGGAAAAACTACACAATTTCTCTTATAAAAACCTAAAGCCTGGATGAGTGACAGCTATACATCAGGCAACCAAGAAGAGAACCACATCAAAGTGGGTAGGTGAGACCAGGACATTCAAAATAATCTCAAAATAAACCCACCCCCAGTGCAGCATCCCACAACCAGGAGGGAATTCAAAACCTAGAGCTTCTCCCTGAGGAGCAAAGTATTCAAATCCACTTTGCACATTCCAACTTTTGAGACATACACTTGAAAGATGAACCTCCAAAACATCTAACTTTGAAAAGCAATAGAGCTCCTGTCCCAAGACCCACAATATACTCGAGTGATCTGAGACACAGCCCTTACAGGGTGTGTGTACTGGGACTCACCCATCCAAGGGCCCTGCTCAGAGGCAGCTAATAATGACCTCACTTAAAGTAAAGGAGGCTTGCTGCTTATGTTAAAGCATCAGCCTGAGGGGCAGACCTCTAATTTCACAAACACGTCTAGGAGTTGGCTTGAACACAGCTCCAGGGATGGGAGACTGATGGGCACCATCTCTATGTTCTCCCTTTGCCATTCTCCAGAGCACCAGTATCTCCCAGAAGGGAGCTTTTACATACATCTGGTGCCCCAATTATTTCAGCTGCTATCTAGGTGACATCTTTTGATCACTGGGCTCTGAAGTCCAGGAGCACGTATGTTCCTAGTCCCATGGGATTGTAATAATCAGTGTCACCCCCCAAAAAGAGCTCATATTCCTATCTGGTGCCTCAATTTATGTGACTGCTACCAGGGGATATCTCTACATTGCCTGGCTTGGTGGCCAGTGGGGCTTACACTCAAAGGTCCCATAGGACTGTAAAGAGTTCTTAAACATCTACCATCCCCAGGGCACAGCAAAATGAAACAGGAGTTCTGCTCTTTTGTAAAGGAGGCTTATTAGCTAATGGTCATAACTGTGGCCCGAGGGTCAAGTTTCTAGTTAAACATGCATCTTGGGGCTGACTAATCTTTTCCAGAGATCTCGGAGGGCAGGTGCGATTTTCATGCTTATCCACTGCTGTATTTAAAGTTATACTATAATTTTATATTATGCCCAGTAGTATTTACTTATTGTTTTATGAAAATATCTATTGAAAACATCTAAAAATTAAAGTCAAAATTAATGTCTATAAATTACTTATATGATGATTTTTAGATACCATTAGTAAATTTTCTCTCACAACTGTTTTAGGTGACATAGTCTTAGTTTATACATTAGCTAGTTTCCCACACTAAAAATAAAAGGAAAATAGGAAAACATAAAATGTATTTCTTATATTAGTCAAGTAGATTTTTCTTTGGCTCATTTTAGTTTTTATTAATGTTGGACTGATTGTTTTTTTGTCCCTGACTACTTCAATGATTGTTACTTAAATACCACTATCATGGTTTTACTAACCATTTGAATGTAAATCACTTCTAAAAATTAAGGTTTATTTTGAGATTTCATATTATTTGAATCAATTTTATATCAAGAATGGGTTGAATGTAGGCAGAAATGTCAAGGTTGGAAGCAAAGGACAAGAAAACTGCTATAAAATATCTCATTCTCTAAACACACACTGTTTTGCACACTTGAAAGTAAAGGTCATTTGTTGAACATTTTAATATCCGGACATGTTTAGGACATTGCTAAGTCTCTTGTGACTATCACTGACGGATCTACACTCTTGTTTGATGCATGCGTATTTTGAGTTTTGATACCCAATATAGAATAAGTGACTCGGGGTACCTGGGTGGCTCAGTCGTTAAGCGTCTGCCTTCGGCTCAGGTCATGGTCCCAGGATCCTGGGATCGAGCCCCGCATCGGGCTCCTTGCTCAGTGGAGAATCTGCTTCTCCCTTTCTTTCTCCCTCTGCCTCTCCCCCTGTTCGTGCTAGCTCGCTCTCTCTCTCTCTCAAATAAATAAATAAAATCTTTTTAAAAAAAAATGACAAGTGACCGTACTCAGAACCCTACTGTGAGAGCCTTGAGGCTACCTCCATTTACCTTTCAGTTTAGAGTCTGCAAAATTGTTCTTTAAAGGTCCAGATTGCGAGTAATGTAAGCTTTGCAGCCATACAGTCTCTGTTCAACTTTTCGCAACCACTGTTATAGCACAAAAGCAGCTGTGGACAAAGCCACACACAAGCCACACGTGACACATGAACCAATGGGTGGGGCTGCCTTCCAGTAAGTGAGTGTCTCAGTTTGGGCCCCCAGTGGTAGTTTGCCAGCCCTGTCACTACCTCCCTCTCTATATTCCACGCTTGCATTAAGTTATAAAGAAAGAGGCAACAGGGTACACATCTTCCCAGACATCAAACTGGGCAAGAGACTGATGCATTCCTGATAACAGATGCCAAGATTAATCTTATTTCCAGGGAGCTGAGAGAAGAATAACTTTCTACTGACCAGTCTATAATAAGGAAAACAACTGAAATAGTATTTTTTTAAAATTCACATCATTATCTTTAAAATTTTAGGCCTGGTAATAGCCAATGCTGCAATATTTTTCTTTATTCTAATGTGAGAAATAATATCAAATTATCAAAAATAAATTTATCATGATATCATACATAATCTCACTTTATCAAAAGATGCTTTTGTTTTAAAGTTGTGGCAGTTGTTTCATAATGCCTGAAGTGTGCATTAACTTTATTCCTTCCAAAATGTATCTTTATATTCTCCTCTATAAAAGGCTTCTAATTAGCAGGATAATTCCAAATTCTTCAGCCATGTAAAATAGACTTGCTAAAAATGCATATGTTTTATAGGTCTCTAATGCTTTATCATGTACGAAACACTGAGGCATTCTGAACAATCGTATTAAAGATACGTTCTATTATAACCTTCATTCTTTTGGAGAGAGCACAGTTAGGGTCCCTAGGGTACTGACATAGTCTCTCTCTGAGATTAGTGATGATATATATCTATTAGTCAAACAAGGCTTCGGTTTTCAGAATTAATGTTTTGTAATGATGTAAAAGTTTAATAAACATTTATTAATTTATTATATCAGAGTCTACGTAGTATTTTAGGAAGTATAAGAGTGGGAGAATGATATACTGTGAAGGGATACATGAGTTGGAATTTATTCTGTTGATCTTTGTTAACTTGGCAAGTTAACATTTTTTTTTCTCTTTGTTTATAAGGATCTTCAGGTATTACTTGAAGGGTGAGTGATCTTATACCGTTTGGATTCTGACACCCCATATTAGGTTACTATTCCAGGTGAGCAATCTCCTCTATGATGCATGTTTCTTAACTGTTCTATGTACCAAGCTGTCCCTCCTGCAATCATTTTACACCAAATCAAGCTTTTTAAAATGCCAATCTGATCATTTTATTCTTCAGCTAAAAATATTTCAAAGATTTATTATTCCTTGAAAAATTAAACAATAGAGTATGACTTGGAAAATACCACGCTCAAAATCTACTTATTTTTCCTCATCTTTTACCACTTACTCATGCTCAAAGACACCTGTATGTTTCACTTGTTCTTCACTCCAGACTACAGATCAGAGCATAGGTAATTTCTATTTATTCACTTTGGATGACATATCTTGTGAAGCTTTAATTTATCAAACAATTTGGTTAGGTATTCTTTTGAATGCTTTCATGGAATGCTGTGATTATTTCTGTCATACCAGGGAGTCTATTTCATTTTTGTCCCCTACATAGGTTATGAGCTTCTCAAAGGCTGCTACATTGTAGGTACTCAAAAAATGGATACATGAAAAAAAATGTAACAGGCAAAGAATTATAGGTAATAATTCTTATAGTAATTATATATGTATAATATTAGTAATAATTATTACTAATTCAATCCAGCTAATGCAGTAACTGATTTATGCAAATGTATTGAAATCTTAACTGTATAAGAACTCTCTGGTCTCCATATCAACATATGTTTACTTTATGATTCTATATTTCTTTTTTTTTTAAAGATTTTATTTATTTATTTGAGAGTGAGCAAGAGAGTGAGAGAAAGAGAGAGAGAGAGAGAGAGAGCGCGCGCACCAGCAATGGGGAGGGGCAGAGGGAGAAGCAGACTCCTGGGGAACAGGGAGCCAGAGGCGAGGCTCGATCCCAGGACGCTGGGATCATGACCTGAGCAGAAGGCAAACGCTTAACGGACTGAGTCACCCAGGCACCCCTGATTCTATATTTCTTATTACTCATTGGTAAGGCCTGATATTTGATTTTTTTATTTAATTATGTGTTTGTATTTCTCCATTCTCACCATCTCACCTGATCACATTTTGCCAGGTGAATGGCTAGCATCTGGGCAGTGTTTCTTACCAAGTAAGAGTGAACCAATTAATTGACACTTTTTTTTTTAACAAGTAACATTTGTGGCTTCATTAAAAATAATTTATGAATAATTCACAAATTCTGAACAGATATTTCTCTAACATAACAAAGGAAAATAATATCCTTAAAACAAATGCTTCAATGGTTATGAGAAAAATTTGGAAATTAAGGAATTTCTTTAGTTCTTATATTTTCCTTAGCAAGGAAGTCATTTTAGGAATATTTTCATAATCAGTATTTCAATATCAATAAGCTAGTGAGCTAGCAAATTATTCTTGCTGAATGCTTTCCAGAGCTTGACAATTTAGATTCCTATAATACTAAGGTTCCAGTTCCCAAAATTTATTGAAAAGTTTACATTTCAGGGCGCCTAGGTGTCTCAGTTGGTTATGCATCTGACTCTTGATTTCGGCTCAGGTCATGATCTCAGGATCACGGGATCAAGCCCTGCATCTGGCTCTGCGCTCAGTGTGGAGTCCTCTTGTGCCTCTCCCTCTGTTCCTCCCCTGCTCCCTCTCTCTCTCAAATAAATAAAATCTTAAAAAAATAAACATTTATGTTTTAATTACCTTTTTCTATAAGAAAAATTAAAGTCACTAAACTATTATTAGACTGCTGTGCAGGAATGCTAATAGCATCCAAAATATAATTCTTAGGGGAGAATTTCAAAGATAGCACATGGATACAGTGGCATTAATGGTCAACAAATGAAAACTTAATATAAGCTGAATAATAGGATATAAAAAAAATTGTGGTGATTTATAAAAATATTTGGCATAGTGTTGTCATGTTTTATTTGGTTAATATGAATGTTTTATTTCAAACATGGTAATTAAAACAAACATTGAGTTAATGTACCTGGCTCTTTATGCTAGATAGGTATCTTACTATTAAGGGATTGTTGCCTTCATTCAGCTTTAAGCAAGGCATACATGTCTACATGTACTCTCCTTTCATTGTTCAAGGAAACACATTGCTCAAGGAAAGCAAATTTCTTGATTTTCTTCCTAATATACAACATCAAAAGGCATCAGTCTTCAGGAAATACATGTACTATAGAACAAAAGGGAACAAATCACATTTTGAAATTTATAGAATTCGTAATTTGGGCCATTGCAAGATTACTGGTATTTCACATATGTTTTTATGGTGTTTTCAAATATAAATGTAAACAACGTAAATCAACACCATTCCATCTTCTTTCCCAGTTATGTCAGACATGTGTGACAGGGGCTAAGAATATTGGCATAAGTGAGTTTAACACAGGACCACAGTTAGACATTTAAAGGTATGGCTTCTAGAGTTAGGCCTGAAAGTAAGCCTTGCTTCTTTTTGTGGGTCCTTTGGAAATTATTTAACCTGTGGATATATGAGCTTCTTCATCTGTAAAATAGTAATAATTATATATACCTTATTGGGTTATTGTGAGATTAATAAGCTGATAAATGCAAAACATTGAGAAGAAAACATTAAGTAATGAGTGCATTTGATCACAATCTCTGCCTGCACCCACATATCAGGAGAACGATATTGCTCATCTACCTTTCAATTCTCTGTAAACAACCCCACCTCCGAACTTCAAATATAGATTTCATGTTTTATTTTTTCAGGGCTTCATTATGAAGATCAAAGTAATGAATGAGAGGAGAGCTGGATCAAGTGAGAGCCTAGAGGAATTACACTGGAAACTGTAAGGGAAGGGGTAGGCAGGGGTAGAAAGTCAAGAGGGAAATGCAGGAGTTGGAGAGATTAGTCAGAGAAATTTGGAATAACAGGTAAACAAGAGTTTTTGGAAAGAGCCGCTTTGTGTGTGAGTTATTAACAGAATAGGAGAGATGAGGAAGGGGGAATAATTAAATAAATTTTTCTGAATTGTGTAAATATCTTATTAGGTATTTCTTTTTAATTTCAAACAAGTTTTAATTATCTTATTTTTGTTGATCACACATTCTTTGAATAAAATACCCACTCAACGTAAGAAGAAGGTATTCCAAATCTGTGAAGTTTACATATATACATGTGTAAGACATACATTAGTATTTCTGCCTAAGGAATTTCCTAATTCAAAGATAAGCTAGAGAAAAGTCTATAATTATAACGCATGGCTATACTTCAAGCAACCGCAGTTCTTCATTTGCTCCTCTAAAGCTGAGCAGTTCTGAAACACTGAGAAACTCCCTCCTTTCTATGACAAATACCTGATAAAACCATTCTATTTTGCTTTTATTCTGCATTTTGGTTTGCAGTGAAATCACCCTGGATTTTTCAAGCAAGAGAACACATGGATTCAAAATGATATATTTGCTCACTGAACCAGGTGCCTTGATTATGCTTATTCTCTATGTGACATATAAGCACATGTCTCCCTTGGCTCCAGCACAAGTTTGATTAGGATTAAAAGATATGTTGGATTGTACCTAAAAGGGCATTACTTGGAGTCTAGATGATTGAGTACTTATTCCTTCCCATGTCATAGTTTCATGTTCTTATCCAGAATTCTGTCTTCAACAGTGAAAACAATACAGGCTTCAGTAAGAAATGTTTTGGGATATTACAGTTGCTATTCCCAAATAGAAGAGTTAAAAAAATACATGGCTCAAGGAGAGCAAATTTCTTGATTTTCTTCTTAATATACAACATCAAAAGGCATCAGTCTTCAGGAAATACATGTACTATAGAACAAAAGGGAACAAATCACATTTTGAAATTTATAGAATTCATAATTTGGGCCATTGCAAGATTACTAGTATTCACATATGTTTTTACAGTGTTTTCAAATGTAAGTGTATACAACGTAAATCAACACCATTCCATAACTAAGAAGTCAGATTATTAAGCTTAAGGGCATTTGTATTCTTTCCAAGAGCTTTAAGGCTAGAGGGAAATATAAACAATAAAATGATCATTTAGAAAAATAATCATAATTTTGTGTAGATCAAGTAATACTATGTTTGAAAACAGTTACAGAACTCTCCCAGAATTCTTAGCACATTTTTACAGTATGTGCTAACAAATCAATTTGCTTTGTTATTGGTGATAGTATAAATTTTTGTTGTTGTTGTTATTGTTGTTTTTGTATAAGAGTCTCTGCAAGTCTGACAGCTAGTACTGCCAAGGGCTTAGCAAAGAAGACACTAGCAATGGGTAATGGAAACCTGTGCAGAATTCTCTCAGTAGTTATAATGCTATGGTCGATATATATGATCAATCTACTTTAAACTCACATACACACGTGCATCGTGTGCACACACACAATGTTTAATTTGTGGTTTCTATTATGTTCTATTACTGGCATGATGGTCCATAGCACTAATATTAAGTACAGACATTTTATCATTGCAACTGAAGAGTAAGAAAATGGAAGCAATAACAATGAAATGTAGTTCAATTATAAAAATTCAATAGATTCTAAAATATGTGTGGCCAAAAAAAAAAAATCACTGAGAATAATTTAAGAATTATAACTGGATGTTATACATAATTTGGCATGGTGCAATAAATATTACAATTATATAAATTCTCATATTAACAAGAAATTAGCCAAATATTGCATTACATATTACACATCATATATTACTTTAATATTATGATATTTATCTTTACAATGATTTTAGAAACTGAATTATTAAAAATATTTTCTTTGAATAAATAGAGCCAGAGAAATCCTACTTAGAGAAAGCACATCTGAGCTTTTCTAGACAAGTTAAGATTGTAAATTCATTTGGCATTGTTCATCAACTTAAAAAAAAATAAAAGTAAAAGCAAATCATATTTGTGGTAGATTCCAAACATGGCCAAAATTTTTTTTCTCCCTGTAATCTTGCCTTGTGAACTCCCCTGCCACTCTGGCCTTGTGACTTGTTTGGGTCGATACCATGTTAGCAAATGTGATGCAAGCAGAGGCTTGAGAAGCACTTGCACAGAGGGCGCATCCTCTCTTGCAGCTCCGGGGTCTCCTGCCACCATGAGAATATGACCAGTTAGTCTACCAGATGATGAGAGGCACATGGCCTGGTAACTCCACCAACCTGGCTGACAGTCTTCAAACCATTCACATTAGGCTATGTTGGAACATCCAATCACTGGACAATCTACTTTCTGATGACAGATAAAAGAGAGCTCTGCTGAGATGAACTGAGCTAGCCCAGTTCAGAATAATTGTTCAGAGAACCCACAAAATCATGACCTAATTAAATGGTTGCAGTTTTAGGCCATTTTGTTTCAGAGTGGTTGGTTACACAGCAAAAGCTACACACATGAAAAAACACAAACTAAATATGTTAGGGATTGTTTTAACTGTATTATGCAACGTGCTTACTTTACAATGGAAGGTTATCTAGCAACTTTAGCACCAGGTACAGACAGATCTGTATTCAGAACGGGTTATAATAATAACATTTAAGGACTATTATGTTTTTTACTTACAGTGTATTTAATGCTGTTTTGGTTTGTTTTGCACATAATAACACATTATATTCCTGTGTTAACCAGCTAGAATAGTACTATTTTTATCACTCTCATTTGTTTTATAGAGACAAACAGAGGACAGATCAGTAAATAAGATAGATCATTGATTTGAACTGAGGCAGCCTGGCTCTATAAACTGAATTCTCAACCATTATATTGCTTCTTGTGACTGATATTCACAATACATTGTAGGGTAAATAAAACAGGAAATAGGATATTATGAAAATTCAACCCAAATTTTTGTTTCAAAAGATAAATAGTTTGTACAGAGTAGACAAAGATAAGTAAATGACATGAGCACACTAATGTTTCCTATTGCTACTGTTACAAATTACTGTAAATATAATGGCTTAAAACAACACAAATTTATTATCTTACAGTTCTGTAGGTCAGGAGTTCAGTACAGGTCTCGCCAGTATAAAATGGAAGTATTGGTAGGCTGTGTTCCTTTGTGGAGAATATAGAGGAAAATGTGGTTCCTGCCAATCCAGGTTGTGGACAGAATTTAATTCATTGAGGTTTTGGATTGACACCCTTGATTTTTTGCTGGCTATAATCTGAGGGCTGTTCCAGCTTCTAGAAGCAGCTGTGTTCTTTGTCTTCTAGCCTCTGTCCTCCATTTTCAAGCCCAGGTATGATGAGTTGAATCCTCACGTGGCATTTCTCTGACATCTCTCTTCTATTGGTTTCCACTTTTAAGAATCCATGTGATTAGACTGAGTCCATTTAGATAATCTAGGATAATCTCTTTATATCAAGGCACTTAAACTTAATCAAATCTATAGAATCCCTCTTACTATTATAAGGTAACATATTCACAATTTCCTGTGATCAGGACATGGGCATCTTTAGGGGCACTATTATTCTGCCAAATACAACTTGTAAACATGTATGTCCTGAAGTTGGCAATGTTGTTTCTGAATGATTTCAGTTTATAAGTGAATTTTGTTTACTTCTTTTGGCTTAACTGAATTCTCTGACATTCCATAAGGAAAATATGTTATAAATCTGGTATAAAAATATTTGTATTCACAGTACATTTTCTGAAAAAAAGTACCTGGGGTATATTTTCCGGATACCCAACTTTATGTGTCCTTTAAATATAAATACTATTACTAAATTAACATTGCTTATATCTCAGGCTTGATTATTATTTTATGGCCATAGTCAAAGTCATTATGTCATATAACATAAAATTGGACTTATTTGCAAGTTCAGTGTTTTTCTAAAAGTCATATCAAGAGGCATTAAGTGTTAAAATTAGAAATTTAAGTTATTCTGACTTCCTCTTATAACCTAGTATGGCATTGTGGTTAATAAATGGATAAAATTAATAATCCTTCTTGAACATCTTATTTCCTTCCACAAATCTTGAGTTAAGTTAATTACCCACCTTGAAGTATTATAGAAATTCCTCAGAAAACTAGCATTTTCAAAAATATTATAAAAAGTTTCCTGTCCATTTATTAAAGTGCAGTTGTGACATTTTTGACTTCTTAAGCTCTTTAACTCATTCTCCCTTTCTCTCTCTCCATTTCTTCTCTCCCTCTCTGTCCCCCTTTTTTTTCTTCTCCCCATCTCCTGTCCTTGAAATGTTATTTCTTTCCTTAATACATTACCTTTTTTTAGATTCCTATTTCTAACTCCAGTTCTGCTTTTGATTTTTTTTTTTTTTTTTGGAAGCCTTACATGTCTTATTGGGAGTCTTACTGAATTCCCACAGTATTGGTATTCTGTACACAGGGACATGGAAAAAAGCTATATGTAAAGGGGTAGCAAAAAATATTAGATATGCATATTGCTCATATTTCCTCTGCTCACATGCATGCTTCATTGTTCTATCAGACTTCACTTACAAAACTTAAATTCAAAGATAAAATTACTAAGAATTTCAAAATAATGACAGTTGTGCAGTAAATTACGTGTGGCTCCCTTCTCAGCATAGGCCCTGAGTGGCTGCATAGCTTGCACACCCACAAAGCCAGCCCTGTTTTCTTCCTCTGGTATCTCTTTCCCCATTTTCTTACTTGTGCTTTCTGTGATTACCTCCTGGTTAAGTGACTTGCATCCCAAACCTTTGCTCATCATTTTATTTTAAGGAAATGCATACAAAAATGGCAACAGTAGTGGTCATCACAGTGAAATACTGGAATTTGTCAGAAGGCACCAAATACCCCGCTGCTGGTGACAATGGTGTCTAATGGCCAAACTGATAATGTATGCTGAACTGAAACATCATAATTACACTCTCATTTGTGGAGAATGAAAGGAGATACAAGTAGAAAGGAAAACCATGATTATGCAATGTTGCTCAAAGCACTTGCAACATATTAGCGCAGTAGTTAGATTATAAAGATATTGGAGTTGACTACATTTTTTTACTGACCTAGAAGCTGTGAGGAAAGAGAATGACAGGTTCAGGCCAGTTGAGTATTAGTTTAGGTACACTGTGCAAGCCAGAAACGCTTCCAGGCAAATACAGAGAGACCCATATCTTTGGTAGCCAAAAGTCAGATTGTGCTGAAAAATCAAATCCATGCTTTGATTTTAAGAGCTGCAGAACCACCAAAAGGCATCTTCACTGCAAAACATAAGCTCTTGATAGAGAGGGACTGGGATGCCAAAAACAAGCAAAGGGCATTGGATAGATTCTGATAACTTTGAACTCCTGATTTCTCTGAGCCCTCTGAACTGGGGAAATGATGCCCTATCTCTTACTATAGAAGGAAAATTTATATTATCTGAAGATTGAGGATGGCCTTACTTAAGATAAATGGCACATTAATGGTACTTTTCTCATGATCTTTTGCCTCCTAAATCAATAACTAAGTGAAATCTTAGCATGTATTAAGTAGGAAGTATGTGAACAAAGGATCATTCATTTAAGAACTGCAGAAACCCACCAACATGTAACAGCAGAGGAATAAAATCTAGGGATCTGAAATATAACATGGTGACTATAGTTAATAATACACTATTGTATACTTGAAAGTGGCTGAAAGTGGATCTTTTTTTTTTTTTTTTAAAGATTTTATTTATTTATTTGACAGAGAGAGAGAGACAGCGAGAGAGGGAACACAAGCAGGGAGAGGGTCAGAGGGAGAAGCAGGCTTCCTGCCGAGCAGGGAGCCCGATGCAGGGCTCGATCCCAGGACCCTGAGATCATGACCTGAGCTGAAGGCAGTCGCTTAACCAACTGAGCCACCCAGGCACCCCAACTGAAAGTGGATCTTAAGTGTTCTCAAAAAAAATGTGTTAACTGTATGAGGTAATGGATGTGTTAATTATCTTGATCTTGGTAATTATTGTACAATGTATATGTATATCAAATCATCACATTGTACACATTAAATATATACAATTATATTTGTCAATTATTCCTCAATAAAGTTGGAGAAAAAAGAGCAGAAGCCTAGAGAACACATACAGAAGTGGACTTTGAGTACACTGCACAGAGGATGAGGAGACAGAATATGAAGCTGATTAGCAAGAGAGTTTATTGATGTGGGAGTGATATCTGATGTATCAGATGAAAATACTAGTAGATTTGATGAAAATCCTGCAGCCAGTTCTAATACACTGCTTAAGTAGTTTTATATCAGTTTTCTGTTGTCATAATAATGCCCTATAACAAATAACCACACAATCCAATGGCTTAAAAGAGTAACCATTCATAAGCCAGTGGGTTGGCTGGATGTTTTGTTGTTGTTCTAGATCTGGCTCAATTGTGTCAAGTGGATTATCTCAAGCATATGCTATTAACAGACAGATGGTCTGAATGTGGCTTGTCTGGAATCACCTTAGCTGGTTCAGATAGTCTCTCATCCTCTAGGAGCTTAACTCATACTTACCTGAATGGTGAGGCAGAGATTCAAAAGAAAGGCTGGAAGTGTGTAAGGCTCTAGGTTAGAGTCAGGCACAGTGATCCTTCCACTTCATTCTATTAGTCAAAGTAAGTCAAAGACCCAGTTGAGATTCAGAGAGTGAGGAAATAGACTCTACCTCCTGAGCTGCAAAATCATATTGCAAAGAAATGAATACCAGAAGGAGTAGATAACTGAGTTATTTTTCAAATATTCAATCTCCCTTGAAGTTTAGAAATATATATACAATCATCACTGTCTTGACAGAAAATTGAAAAAAAGGAGTCAGAAGATTCAGAAAGATGGGCATGTTAGGATGAATTTATTATGTGAAAATGGGGAGTCTATCTGTAATTAAGTTCCCTCATATGCTGTAAGTAACATTCCCTTTATTAAAGACATAAGGAATGCACCAGTGGAGGGGGTAGGGTGGGCAGCATCCTTGAGAAACTCTTTGTTGTAAGTATGAGAGGTTACCAAAAACTGGCCTCCAAAGTGACAGTGCAGATTATTTCATCATAACAGAGGACAGTGGCTTTAACTATTGGAGGCAAAGTGGATATGATTATCAAAACGGGCAGCAAGACAATAATAGTAACTAGTGAGATTTGAACTGCAGGAATTCTGGTAATGGCTGTATGTGTTTTGGATTAGAAAGTTGGCATCCAAGAAGAGTATAACTTGACTTATTCCAAAAACATCAAGAGATGGTGAGCAAAAGCTAATGTCTGACAGTTCAGTGGAAAATAATTGTTTCTCACTAAGTTACTGTATTTATCCCATTTCTTAGACCCAGAGCCTATCATCTATTGGAGTTTTGGTCTGCTGAGTAAGGATTCTGCAGACACCATGAGTAAATAAAATGAATATCCTCCCAGTCTTTCTCAAAAGGGTCCTAAGTGCATTTACCAGAGTAGTTATACAGCAGGTAAAATAAAATTCCAGACCTCCCAACAAATCTGAATAAGCATCTGAGCTATATGCACTAATGATCCCTTATTAGAGCAAATGAACATTTAGCCCAGGTGATAAATGCAACCCTGGTTTATGTCTGTTTTGTAATGCATCCGGTAGGCTGGCAGATTTCCTCATGGTCATTTCCTTAGTTCCTTGAATGTATAAAATATATGGATATACTTGGCACCTTGCTGAAGTCTTTCCTTGGCTCCCGACCTGGGGAGTAATGGAATTTATCATAGAGATTAGATAAATCCTAAAAAACTTAAAGGATGCAAGAGTAGTGGTTTCCTGGTTTCCATTATATCTCTATTCAACTGGGGGGGAAAAGTGAATCATGATGAAAAATGGTTGTGCTATCTAAATGTAATCAAGTAACAGGCCCAAGTGCAGCTATGGTGTCGGATACGGTACCTTTAGTAGAATAAATCCATGCAGCCTCTAGCATTTGCTTAATAAATTTAGTTCAGCACAGTGCAGCTATTGATCTGACAAATGTGTTCTTTTTAGTTATTGATAGAAAAGACTTCTTGAAGGTTCCACTCTTGTTCTGAGACCCACAGAAATAATGGAGGGAGGGACCAAAGGGCTACCTGTTCCAAGTCCCAGAACAAGAGATGAATCTATATGAGGTTTAAGTATCCATATAAGGAGTATAGGCCAACTCCAAAAGGTGGGTTCCAGTTCTAGGGTACTAGAACAAGGTCATGCCTTTTCCAGTAGAGAATTACTAATAAATAGTAAATAGTAATTACTATTGATCTTTAAAGTAGCCTGTATCTAAACCCTAGAACAGACTTAGTACCTGAAAATATTGCATGAAGAGACTATGGAATTGATTCTGCCTTTCATAAGCTGGGTTATCAGATATACCACTTAATAAATTTAGTTCAGCACAGTAGCAATCCATTGCATAATGAAAATTACTCAATTATGGTTGAGTCATAGTCATTAAGTAGATCTAGAGGGCACAAATAAGTTATATGAACAGAACCCAAAATCAACTACAATTGTTGTACCAATACCTATCCCTCAGCTATGACTGGTTTCACACAATCAGCTGATGGAGGAAGAAAATACTTAGGAGTAGTTCAAGGATGAGTCAGTGAAATATATATGTGAGTTAAAAACAGACTGCTATCACATAAGGAGTAGCATTAAAGGATGATGTTGAAGGGAAATATCCTAGTAGACAGAATTTCAAACAGTATATGGGATCATCAATTCTGCACAGATGGAGAAGTAGTCTGAGATAAAGATATACATTAACTTTGGAGAGTAGAAAATACATTGATTAGTTGGGCAGTGACCTAGAAGGAGCAAGGTTGAAATATTAGAGAAAAACAGATGTGGGGAAGAGACTTGTGAATGGATCTATAGGAATGAGCAGAGAATGTTCAGATTTGGTACAAAAGCCATTACCAGAGAGCTTTCAAGCATGCTGATGTATCAGCATGGCATTCCGTCTAATATCATCTCCTATCAAAATAATCATTTTTAAGGTAAAGGAAGTTTGACATTGTGTTTATTACCATGGGATTCTCTAGTGATATTACATACCATGTCACCCACAAGCTGCCAGCCTGAGAAAACATTGGAAGTGCCCCTAAAGTTTTGCTAGACCATCCAGCTTAGGGATGGCATTGTGAAGTTGGGAAAAGTCCTTCAGAATGTTTATCCAAGTGGCACGATGTATCATTGTTTATATTTACTAAAATATATAGCACCAGAAAGGAGAGTGTGAAATTAGAATAGGTCCCTTTAGCATTGATCTACTTGAGGAATAATTTGTGCTTTTTATCTTTGAAACTCAGTTCCCAAGGATTTAGGACCTGTTTCTTGGATTGGATGCAGGGTGTGTGTAGGGGGGCGTCACTTTTACCAGAGACACAGGGTTCTTCTGAACCTACTTACCACTGACCACTTTGTCATTTTGACTTCTCATACCAATAGACCAGTAAACCAGCAAAACTAGCAAACCAAGTATGGGGCACCTCTTGGTCATTAATACATCATTATTATCGTAAGTGGTTGATATATGAAACACTGCCTAAGAAAAGAAAGGCAAACAGGGGCTTAGATCTCTCAGGAATAAAGGTCTGGGCAAATAACCTAGACTAAGTTTGACATGAGTCTCAAATAGGTGATAGAGGAAGAAGAGGCTGAAAACCAATTTTGTCCTCAGGCCTAGGGGTGTGTATATGTTTTTATTAACCCTGACATTTTAAGGCATTTTTTTTTTCAAAATTGTGGTAAAAGTTCTGAGATTCTGCCCTACTGGCAAACTAACAAGTGAGCCTACCAGTTTTATAGATGCTGAAAGAAGATATAAGGCTCCTCCTGTGTTAGAGACAAAGGACATTATTACTGACAGCACAGCAAGCATCATAAACTTGATATTCGTGTTGTTCCCCCTTCTCCCCAATCCCATGGGGGCATTATAGAATAGCAGACAATTTGGATGCTACACACACAGTAGAGCTGTGGTAAAGCTGAGGAACTCCAAACATAGAAAACCTCAATCATTTAAAAAGAAATGCTAAGTTTTGCTACTCAACCTTTTTCTCTAGGAGACATTACCTCTGTCGTTCAAGGCTCTTTACTCTTCAAATCTCCTTGAAAAGATAGTCTGGGACAAACATTTTTATGAGAGTGTAGAAATGCAATAAAGAATCTTACACCCAAATCTGAAGAGTGATGGTGTAAGCTCATTGTGGGTCATGAGTGGATTTGAGCCGAGCAAGAGATAGGACTATAGCAGATACTGTAAATTCCCTGCCCCATATGCTTACCAGCAGTCATTCATACTGATAGCTTCCCAGTTCCAGTGCCAGCTTTCTCTGTTCCTCTGACTTTAGCCACTGGTATCTGCTCCACCCACATTCAGTGAAGTCCGTATGTGCCAGGAATCTGACGTCTACAGGGCAGTCTGCAACTAATGAGAAGGTGGAAGTTAGTGGATTAACTCTGCACTTCTCAGTTCCTTAGTGGAATAATTCTTAGGCACATGCTGTGTCCTTTCTCAGAATTGTTGGCAGGATTGGGGGCACCTGGGTGACACAGTTGGTTAAGCTTCTGACTCTTGGTTTCGGCTCAGGTCATGAGCTCATGGGGCTTGAGATCGAGTCCTGTGTTGGCCTCCGTGCTGGGTGTGAAGCCTGCTTAAGACTCTCTCTCCTTCTCCCTTTGCCCCTCCCCTCCATGCTCAAATTTTCTCTCTCTAAAATAAATTAATAAATCTTAAAAAAAAAAAAAGGAATTGTTGACAGGATTGGACCCATTTGCTCATAGCAGTTACCGATTCATTAGGCATAGTTAATTGGATTTTCTCCTATTCACGGCTTACTCTCCTTACTTCCTCATTTGTACTTACTGTGATTACTTCCTACAACTACCTGCAACAAGGCCTTGCCTTATGACCTAATATTAAGAGAACCAAAATATTGACAACTAGTGTCATCATATTATTGTTTCATCTTTTATTTCACTATTTCTCACAAGTTTGAGTTTCTCTTCATATACATGCTAGTCTTAAGCATTTCCTTTTTTACAAATTTTTCTTCACATTAAAAAAAAATATTTTCCTGTTGGTTTATAAAAATATCTTGCATATTCTAGATGTCATTTTCTTGTCTCTTTTGGACATTACAAATGTATTCTTCCAATATAGCATTAGCTTCTTCAGTGATGTCTTTCATTGTAATGAATCCTTATTTTGATGTAATTATATTCATAATTTATTCATGTTTAATTCTAAAGCCATGGTTGAGCAATCCCTCTTTCTTGATTTATTTTTCTGGTTAGCAGTTAAGCTCATGTACTCATGGATCTCTGTCCCTCTATATAAATTTTGGAGCAAGTGTATCAAGCTTCTCAAAAAATGCTCACTGAGGGATGCCTGGGTGGCTCAGTTGGCTGAGCTCCCGACTCTTGGTTTAGGCTCAGTTCATGATCTCAGGATCCTGAGATGGAGATCGAGGCCCAATGTCAGCTCCATGATCAGTCGGGAGTCTGCTTGAGATTCTCTTTCTCCCTCTTCCTCTGCTCCTCCCCCTGCTTGTGCTCTCTCTTTCTCTAAAATAAATAAATAAATAAAATCTTAAAAAAAAATTACTCCATTGTAATACTTTTATTTTAAATACATTAATATATTTTTTTAAAGATTTTATTTATTTATTTGACAGAGAGAGACACAGTGAGAGAGGGAACACAAGCAGGGGGAGTGGGAGAGGGAGAAGCAGGCTTCCCGTGGAGCAGGGAGCCCGATGCGGGGCTCGATCCCAGGACTCTGGGATCATGACCTGAGCGGAAGGCAGACGCTTAACTGACTGAGCCACCCAGGCGCCCCTAAATACATTAATATTTTAAAATATACAACGTAATTTTAAATTTTATTATAAGATTTATATATAAATATGCACATTTGTGTTTTTATATAAAATATGTATTGGGGCACCTGGGTGGCTCAGATGGTTAAGCGTCTGCCTTCGGCTCAGGTCACGATCCCAGTGTCCTGGGATTGAGCCCCGCATGGGGCTCCCTGCTTGGCAGGGAGCCTGCTACTCCCTCTCCCTCTAACGTTCCCCTTGCTTGTGCTCTCTCGCCCTCTCTGTCAAATAAATAAAATCTTAAAAAAAAAAAAAAAAGCATTACAAATAAAACTTATTTAATTATATTATATTTTTTTCTTTAAATATATTTTACCATCCAGCATTGTTTTCTAAGTGTCTTATATTCATCTAATAAGAATGAGGTTTTTTAATGTTGATTTGTTTTCTTTTCAAAAACTTAGAGAATGTTTTTTGCTTGGTGTTGATAAATATCACTGTAATGTGTCTACATGTGGAATTTTCTTGATCTCACCTACTTGTCATTCTATGAATCCTTTCAGTTTGTGCATTTTAATCTTTCTCTAGATCTGAGAAATTTATTCTCATTATTTCATCAACACTTTCTTCTCTTTATTTATATTTCTTTCAAGTGGGACTCCTAAATCCTGATGCTGCCACCTTTATATCTGCCATCCTGTGTTTAAAGAGGGAAGCATTGAAGAGCACTTTGCTCTCACTCTTCAGCATTTCACTTTAAAGTCTTTTGTAGAAGGTGATAAAAGTTGATTAATGTTGTTAGGTTGGAATACACCAGCCTCAGGGGATCAGACAAGGAAGGGAGTGGGAAAGGAAAAGAACCAGATGGTCTGTGCCAAAGACTCCAGCAGGACCTTTATGCTGTGATTTTACTTCAACTATTGGCTAAGGGGCAGTCAGAATTTCTAAAGACAATGTGAAGAAAAGTCAAAGGCAGACATTTAAACAGTTCCTTAGATCTACCTTTTCAGTGCTACATCCATCTGTCACTGGCTTTAAGTTGCAGCCACTACTCAACATATATTTCACTTCAAGTCAACCTTCAGTTTCTTCAAGAATTTTTTGTAACAGCTTTGTTAGCTCCTGTTATTCATAGTCCCCACTCTTTTTTTTTTTTTTTTTTTTTTAATTTTGTGCTGGATCAGGGGACCAGCAGACTGCTAGTTTACTATCTTGACAAGAACTAAGAAACATCTTTGATAGTCTTTGCCCTGTAAGGTTCTTTGTTTCCATATCAAGCCTCTCTATAATTTTGTTTTAAGATCAAAAGCAGTCTTTATACAGATACATACATTAATCCAGCATTATTCTTGTTCTTTACATACATTTTCTTAAACTTGTTTTCTCTTTCATATGCCCACAGCACCTGTTCTCAAATCCACATATGCTTGTTTATTCACACATAGTGAATATATTATTCTATTTCAGGACATTTAGCTTTCCTTTCTAATATCTTTTACAGAGTTATTGATTGCCTCATTTTCTCTTTACTTTCTATCCACCCAGGTCCTAAAATATGATATAAAGAATTCATTTATTTGAACTCTATGATACTATAGTTTTATCCCAATCAAGATACATTTGGTAAAGGTATAGGATTGCCACAAAGTTTAACATTTTCTTCAGTAAAATCATGCAGACAAAATAAATTCCTAGTAGAAGCTAAGAGGTTTTTTTGAGAACTATATTTTAGCTATTAAAAATTGTATTGGTCCATTTATAATACTTTCAAAGTCTTTAGAGATATATTTCTTTATCAAAGCAATTTTAGTCTAATAACAAAATCAATAGCATCTTTAACTCATTTTGAAAAGTATCCATAAAAGTAGACTGTAATTTTCCTATGTACTGAGTTAAGCCAAATATTTAAAAACTTAAGAAAAGAATTTTAATTTGCATGTAAAAATTGAGTGCATTGTTAGTTTATAGGAAAAGTATTTATATATGTTTTATTTTTATGACTTTCACCTTTTAAGATTCTTTAGATAAGAGGTTAAAAAAAGAATTAATATTATGTCACATGCATAATTATTATTTATATTTTCATGTATAGCCATCCATATATTTATCTCAGTATATACACATACCTACATTAATAGGTATAATATATACAGTTTTTCACAAAATCATATTTTACAGTTTGTACTTTATTATTTAACACTATATTTTATATTTTCTTTATTGTCAATTGTTTTTCTGAAGCATGAATTTAATTAGATTTTAATTATCTTATTTTGGTAATACTAATTTTTGGACAATAGCAATTGTTTTATCAATCAGTGTGTGCTAGGTTTTCTTTAGTAAAGCAGCTGCAAAATTTTCATGGCTTACAAAAATAAAAATTTATTGCTCACATTTGTGGCATGTCCAAGAGGTCACCCAGGCCACTGGTCCACAACATCCAGAATCTTGCATCCAGGTTGATGGAGGAGTTGGTATCTCTCTAATGCTGCATGTGGCAATGCTATAGGGAAGAGGAGCATGAAAAACCATTTACTGTCTCTTCAAGTTTTCACTGAGAAGACACACATATGTTATTTTTACCACCATTTAATTGGCCAACCATATGGAATTTCCCAATTATATTTGACCAAGACTAACTGTATTTGGCCAAATTCAACTAAAAGGTAGAATTATAAAATTAACTTGTTTCTGTAGGAAGCTGACAAATGGAATATTCATGAACAGCCCTGAAAAGTAACATCTGCAGACCTCTCATCCTCACTCAGTTTACTCTCCTTCCCCCTTAAACATGCAGGTACCTCCTTGTCCCAAAGGAAGACAATTCAAAAATCCTGTCCAGTCACAGTATGGAACTCAAAGTACAAGATCTGTGGATGATGCACAATGATATCTTTAGTTGGTGGTGTTATTAAGTCCATACTTTAAATATATATATGCCTTAGAGCACCCACTAACAAAGCAGCTAATTAACTAATATATATATATATATATATATATAGAGAGAGAGAGAGAGAGAGAGAGAGGGAGAGAGAGAGAAAGTAGAAAAAGAGAAAGAGAATTTTAATTTGCTTAAATATGCAAATACTCTATTTTGAAATAAGGTCACATTCTGAGGTACTGAAGGATTAAGACTTAAACATATCTCTTTTTGAAAGAACATTATTCAACCCATAATACTTATCATGTATTCAGTAGACAAGAATAGAAAGATTTTGAACTTCCCCAATGATTGTCACATTTATTTTTCAATTCTTAAGTATTTTAATAATTATTCTCTAAATAACTATCTCTATAAACTATTGTGCTATATTTTTAATAGGAATTACTTAAAGTAGATTTACTTTGTCAAATGCTCTGACAGTTTTTATGGCTTTTGTTAAGTCAAATAAGCTTTAATCAAACTGTTTTCCCAACAACACTTTTTAAATGTCTATTTAGCTTTAAACATTTATTACTATCTTTTTGTATTGATTGACATCAATTTGAAGAGAAAATTGTGCACTATTGTTTTAATTTGCATTATTATTACTAACATCTTTTTCCCCTATAATAATTTGTGAATGGACTATATATATGGAATTTTTTTTATATTTTTATATTTTTGCAAAACTGTATTTTTATTTCAAAATTATTATGTAATTATACATATTATTTCCTTTTTTTATTTATTTCTTTTTTTTTTAAAGATTTTATTCATTCATTTCAGAGAGAATGAGAGAGAGAGCACATGAGAGGGGGGAGGGGCAGAGGGAGAGGCAGACTCCCTGCCGAGCAGGGAGCCCGATGCGGGACTCGATCCCGGGACTCCAGGATCATGACCTGAGCCGAAGGCAGTCGCTCAACCAACTGAGCCACCCAGGCGCCCCTACTTATTTCTATGGCACAGAAACATTTTTATTGTGGTAACTTTGGGTTCAGTTTCTTTGTTGTTTGTTTTTCTCTACAGTGTGTTTTGTCCTTATCTCCTGGCTTCAGCGGTGTCAAATGGTTTACAATTTCTGGTCATCAACATGGATGGAGATAGTATTAAAATAAATGTTGATCTGATACCTATACACTTGATGTGTAAGTACACACAAGCAGATTCTTTCAGAAATTCTCGGTGGAAGTGAGGTAATAAGCTGTATTTCTTTGGGCATTCTCCATAAACATTAGCAATAGCACTATTAATGTTACATGCCTGGGCAAAGGTAATTTGCTTACTTAAGGTTGTGATATCACTTTGTCAGTTCCTTCTATAAGTGAAGGGTTGTTTGATTTTAACTCTGGCTATAGCATCGTGTAAGTTCCTTAGCCTGATAATTGCCCAACATTACAAATACTGTTGAATCTCCTCCTCCTTCCAGCAGAGTTCTCACTCTTTTGCCTTTAATGGTCATTCTGGGATCACATGCAAACTCTTTTTCTTAAACTCATGGGAAATACGTCTGTATCTTAAGGAACCCTGAAATCACATAGTATTGATAGACAATTAGGGAATCCATTAACACTAAAGGAGGTAACTGTGAAATCCCAGAAAATGGCAGTACAAAGCTTTGCTACTAACTGTGCTTCCCAACTACTTTAAACATGCCAGCTACTAATGTCTCTACCATCAAATAGCTTTTTGGAGCTGAGAATTAGGATAAAAGGTATAGTGTAGTCTAAAGAAAATAGTTAAAAGATATTTGTTCCTTAGATCAAATGATAACTGAGAGACCACAGGTTGAATGTTTCAGGGCATATATTTGCAAACAGAGGTTCTGGAGAATCACTGACTTGAGTAGATCTATGAAGTGTGGCGAGGAAAGGTGGCAATCTCTTTGATTCTGAAGAGGTTGCAAATTAGTAAATCAGAGAGACTGAAGCCTGTAACCTTAAAGCTAGGAAAGCTGTAAAATTTGTAGTCAGCTCTAGGAGGAGAAAAGCTTTCTCTTAGTCCCTGGACAAAGGGACTGACAACTTCAAAGCCGGTAGAGCTCTAGACCACAAGAGAGGAAGATCTTATTCCCATCCCTCTTGAGACCCGCTTAAGTCAGTACCTGAAGCCAAGCTCCAAGGAGTGAGTAGTCAAAAACCTTGTCAATGTTCTTAATGTGCTCTAGCAGCCAGATGGAAAAGAAAAACAAACTGAACACATCAAACAGACAATTCAGAGTAAAGTGGAATTATTGGAAGAAAGAAGTGGAAATTTGAACAATGATGAGAGGAAAAGAGAGATGCAAAGAAAGAGAGATTGATTTTAGGCTGTAAAATAAAAATCAATGCCAAACTTAGTAAGGATAGACTCATTTGAAAGGATGTTGCAAAAAAAAAAAAAAAAAAAAAAGGAAGGATGCTGTTGCAATGGGGGCAAGGGAGAGGCACTGTTGTGATAGGCAGAGCACTATGATCATAAGAACTGCAAGTGTCCCAAGGGTGAAGCAAAAATGATTATTCTTTCATAGAGAGAAGTAAACAAGGTTAGATACAACCAGGTGTGAGCAAGTGAGATGAATGGAGGTGGCATGATTGGACGGTAGATCAGAGAATGTTTTATATTAAGGCCAGCCTATTCTCAGGAGAGGCTGAAAAGAGCTGGTATGCTTGTTCAGGCTGAAGATGGGCAAAAGTGTAGGAAATTCAGGGGAGGGGAAAATGCTAACCAAAGTTTGGTTAACAAGTATTTTGTTCCAATTGATCAGCCCATCATTTAGAGACCAGAATGGAAATCTGAAAATATCTTATGTCTGGTCCTGTTATAAGTATATAACAGGGGCATCCATGAGTTTTCTTTAAGTCATGTGGGGATGGGTTGTTCTTTGCCCTAAGCTCTTTCCTAGAACACAAAGGATGGAAGATTTCTTCACCTTCACTATTTTCCAAGACTACAGGGCTCAAGTAAGGTTCAGTATTGTTGGAGAGATGTTTCTGTAGCACAAATTAGTTTGTGGAACTTTTGGGTTTTTTTTCCTGAACTGCAAGTAGTCAGGAGATAAATTGGAAGAATTTTCACCATTGGATAGATAAATTCTTAGATGGAAGATTAATGGAAGAAATATCATAAAACTTAGAGTAAAATTCCAGGAAAGCAAAAATCATAAAGAAGGAGAGAAAATAATTAGAATATAGATAATGGCTATTAATATAGAAAAAATTTAAAATAGTTACAAAGGATCTTTTAAAAGGATCAAACTAAGGAGAGACAAACATTAAAAAGTTATACATTTAAAAAATCTCTTGATGTGAAATTCTGCAGTTTTAAGGTTTTTTTCCAAGTTCAAAGCAAGAACAAAAGAACACACACACACACACACAACCCATAAGTATACATTGGTAAATTTTTTTTTAATTCCATGGATAAACAGAAAATCTTATGAACTTCGAATTACAGAAAATTAAATGATTTGTAAAAGTAGAACTAATAAGACTGGTATTAGGTTTCTTATCTGTGAAACTGTAAGCTGGAAGACTGTGAATAGAATCTACATAATGAAAAAAACAATAAGCTTGAAACTCAATGTTTCACCTTATATGTGCCTAAGAAATACATCATTCATCAGTTAGAGTGATAGAAAGATATTTGCAAAACTCAAGGATCCAGAAATTATATCACTTATGTAGGAAATATTTGGCAAAAAGACATAAAACAATGCATTAACCCAAATTAGAATTGGAGAGAGGGAAAGATGAAGAAGGATTGTGGTAAGTAATCAACATTTCTGCTCACTCACTCTCTCATTCCCTCACTTGCTCTCTTCTTCCCCTTCCCTCTGTCTCTTCCATTCTCTCATTCTATCTACCTTATATATGTGTGTTTAAGTCTAAAACAGTATTAATGGAGTTTCTTACCTGGTAATGTTTATGTTGAAGAGGATTTTTTAATATAATAGATATATGACAAAGAATAGTAGAATAATAGGAACTTGGCTAAACATCAGAGCCAGATGGAAGGATGGTGAGAATCTTTTAAAGGTCACTGCAGGGCAGGTGGAAATTTAGAAGTCACATTAGTCTAATGGTTTCTTCTGATCTGGAGAGGAGCACAGCAGTAGGAGGATAGATTTGTACAGTAGAACCACTAGATTAACTAGGGAAAAGAGGACAATTAGCAGCAATACAGATCAAACTAGCCAAAATAAAGAATGGTGGGAGAAAACTTTCACCAAGTAAGAGAATTAAAGAATGATTAAAAAATAAATCAAGTGTGTTCATATGTTTGTGTATATATATGTAAAACTTTTATTTAAGTAAATATATATAATAAATAATAAATATATTTATAAATGTGAAAATATATAATATATAGTTATATTAAAAGTAAATGGGTTATTAAATATCAGAGATTATCCTACTGGGTTAGAGAAAATAAACAACTATGCCCTGCTTAAAATGACTTTTAAACTAAGTGCAAAACAAGAGTTAAAAAAATTTGCAAATGCACAAAAGATAACCACACAAAAGTAAATATTAAGTGGCAGTATTAACAACAGACAAGTGTGAATTAATAATAAGATTGTTAAGTAGGTTAAAAATGGGCACCATGTACTGATAAGAAGCTCAATTTATGAATTAGATATGACATTCATAAATTCACATACAGTTCAAAATATCAACAAAATATATAAAATCAATACTGTTAAAATTATATGTAAAAAGGGAAATAAAGCTTTGAAAAAAATATTAGTACACATTATTTTAATAATTAGACACCTTTAATAGCCCAAAGTAACTAATTATATATTTAAAATACAACCAAGTTATTAATTTAATTACTAAATAGCAATTTTCATATTTATTTTTTGAATAGAAAAAAATAGAGGATATCCATTTTTGTATGCCCATGGAACATTTACATTTATTTTCATTACAAAAAGTTTAGCAAATTCTGTGATCACTGCTCCAAAATAAAAATACATATTGACAATGTAACAGCTATGTTATTATTTTCAATTTGAGACTTTGGAATTACCTTAGACAGAAAAGATCAACCCTAAAGTTCAATCTGCCTACAAAACAATGAAAAGGAGTACACATTTTGCACCAGAATTTAAGTCTGATTAATCTTTTTTTTTAAAGATTTTTTTTAATTTTATTTATTTATTCATGAGAGACAGAGAGAGAGAAAAGCAGAGGCAGAGGGAGAAGCAGGCACCCCGCGGAGCAGGTCTCGATCCTAGGACCCTGGGATCATGACCTGAGCCGAAGGCAGATGCTTAACCGACTGAGCCACCCAGGCGTCCCGTAAGTCTGATTAATCTTAAGGAACACTGTCATTATTGTACACTTAATTGGGTGGAGATTCCAATTTTAGCTGAACTAACAAGATCCCTGAAACTTGGTACAGAGGCATTGAATTGGCAAATGCATTCTTTTCTCCTTCTGATTAGCAAAGATGATTAGAGTGAAGGGTGAGAGGAGGAGAGACCTCATCTCCTCTACATTGTACTCTATCTCTCAGCAGCTATATTTTCTCATGGCTCCACTGCTTGCCTGATTGGCCCACCAAGATTCCAGCTGCCCTCTTTGCATGAGTTTGGTCTGGTTGCCTTAACAAAATACCACAGACTGGGTGGCTTAAACAAGAGAAATGTATTTTCTCACAGTCCAGCATAAGGTATTGGCAGGTTTGGTTTCTCCTGAGGCCTCTCTCCTTGACTTACAAGATGGTCCCTTTCTTCCTGTATCCTCATGTGATCTTTCCTCTGTGTTTGTGTGAATCTCTAATGTCTCTTCGTGTGAGCAAATTTTCTCTTCTTTTTAGGACACCAATCAGATTGAATTAGAGCACATCTTAATGGCCTTGCTTTAACTTAATCATATTTTAAAGACCCCATCTCCTAAACAGTCACATCCAGAGATAGTGGAGGTTAAAGCTTCAACATGTGAATTTGGTGGTGGTGGGGACTCTATTCAGCCCACAACATTCTTCTATTTGGTTTTCGGCCTAGGAGTGGTAGTAGTATCTGGTTGCAGTTAATCACTCATCATCCTCTGTTAGCTTTTGTGCTTCTGATCACCTTTGGTTTTTATTTTTAGAAACATCTTAGAACAAAAAGAAAGGAAGGAAGGAAGGAAGGAAGGAAGGAAGGAAGGAAGGAAGGAAGGAAGGAAGGAAGG
>NW_023270702.1:13779637-13817073 GCF_011800145.1 Mirounga leonina
AGGAAGGAAGGAAGGAAGGAAGGAAGGAAGGAAGGAAGGAAGGAAGGGAGGAAGGAAAGAGAAAGAAACAGAATCACACATCACTTCATTATCAATTTTGCAATTTTGATACTTTAGGAATAAAGTAACCTACACAACACCTCACCTCTTTTCTTGTATAAATAAATCTCATAAATCTGTTGGCCACAAACATGCCTTTATTACTACCACTATCATGACCAAGCCCTCAGACTAGATATATGTGCTTTGTAGATGCCTCAAATGTATGGAATTTTTTTTTCTGTTTGAAAAATTGAATATTAGCACATCACTGTTTTTTATGACATAACAACATGCCCTTCTGAGAATTAGAGTGAGACTAGTTTTGAGAGTCTGGTCACTCAGTGTCATTCTTAGCATAATGACATTTTTGAAGATTTCATAGTGATTTAATGACTATGGATCAAAAACTATTAAGATGTCTCAACATGACAAAATATGGCACTGACACTGCAGGGGTTCTAGTCAAGATTTAGTGGACCACATTTTAGTTGTTTATAGGTCCTCTAATTTATGAGTCTTCTCTTACTCTCTACACGAGACTTCTATATTTTCACTGTTCATTAACAAAATAAAAATATAAAAATAATCTGGATTTTGTAGTAATAATGTCATGTAACAAACAACTATTAAGCTCATTAGCTTAAAACAATAATCTTTACTTTCATGCATCTGCATTTTTGCTGAGGGATGTTTCGTCTAGGTTGGGCTTGGCTCCAAGTGCCAGGCTGGGCTCAGATCTGCTTCATGTGTCTTTTTTTTTTAAATCATTGGTCAGTCAGGGGTATGTTCTTATTATATGATGGAAGAAGAGAAATAAGTTCAATGACACAAGGACATTCCAAGCCTCTATTGCATTACATTTGACAACATCCTATTGGCTAAAGTACACCTTATGATGAGTCCAAACTCTAGAAGCAAGGAAGTATCCTCTCCATTTGGTGGAAAAACTTCAAAGCACAACATAAAAGTAATAAATAGAATGAGGAGGGGATATTTGGGAAGAATGGATGTTTTGCAGATGTGATTAAATATTAATAGGTTCTTAGAGTTTATAGAAAATTTTCAGTATTTCATTCAATCCTTAACATAATCCTGAGAAAAATTACAATTAACTTCATTATCAACGTGATAACCAAAGTTCAAGGATCTAACTTTTAAAATATTTATGCTACATGGTCTTTGTATGTGCACATTGAGGATATTGTGGCTTCACCCTGAGCAGAAGCCAATGTCTGTCTTTTCTATCCTTCATACCTCTGCTTGTCAATGGCATTTCAAAGTGGGATGAGATGTCTGATCAGACACTTCTTACTGATTATAACTTAGGCTGTTATGGAGGATGAACTCCAGCATGATAGCTAATAAATTAATCTATTGTATCAGGATGGAGTTCTTCTTTTATTAAAAAAAATCTGAGGACATACATTTTTATTGTTTCAAAAGCTTGCCTCTTTACAATCAAGTCTTAAATGGTTTTTTGAAAATATTTAAGAGAAGAAAAACAAGTAGTTGGTTATTGGAAACAATCCTATGTCTTGCAGATTACTTATGGGCAGAAAGTTCAGACTACATGAGCTTTTAATATTCTGTTCTTGAAGAGGGGATATATTTATGTACTCTGTGAAGCTAGATTAATTGTATTATACTATGACTTTTTTTTTAAGATTTTATTGAGAGGGAGAGAGAGAGAGACTGTAAGCAGGGGATGGGCAGAGGGAAAGAGAGAGAGAGCACACTCTGTGCTGAGCCCAGAGCCATACGTGGGGCTTGATCTCTGGACCCTGAGATCATTACTCGAGCCAAAATCAAGAGTCCAACGCTTAACTGACTGAGCCATCCAGGCACCCCTATGATTTATTTTTTTAATTGAGTATTTGTTTAGTTTCATAGCACTAAGTGAAAGTGGATTTGTAGATGGAAAAAAAAATTTGAGCTGTCTGTTAGGGAATAAAAAATAAAATACCTAGTGATAACTTTGTAACAGAAGAAATAGTTATGAGTTTTATTTTAGAGTTAACATTTTTAATATATAGAATATTGATTATGTAAAATATTTTTTTAAAATTCAGGTGAATTTATTATACTCAAATATAACATTTAGTGTCAATTAAAAATTTATATGATACATAGCTAAATGTAAATTACAAATATGTTTTTATTCAATGGATAATGAGCAACAAACTATGCTGAAGTATCATTATTTTGTTGTTGTTATTTGGGAGGGTATTTTGTTTTGGTTCTTGCAAATTTGCCTTTGAGTGCACATCACCCAAAATGGTGCCACAATATATTTGTTGAGTAAATGCATTTATGGGCAGAGGCAAAAAGGTAAAAAAAATCAAGCTTTAAATACCCACTTTTACCATATGCCCATTTTCTTCAACAACTATCGTATTTTCTATTCTCTTTTTCCTACTGAGTGTTTTCATGTCATCATTATGGAGCACAGTTCCCTTACTCTTCCCAGTCTGTACATATATATCATCTTTGAGCGAATTCTCTTTCTTTCCCTTTGTGACTGGATAAACTCTCATTAAACATACTTACACCCTTGATTCCTTACTTGGGTGTGATCTGAATCAGCTTTCTTTTATCTCCATTATAAAGAAATTACTATCTCCTGGCTGCTCACCACTCTTGAGTAAACCATCAATTTATTTTAAATTCTCTGTCACATTTCCCATGGTTGTTTTTCTAGATATAAATTTCCCAACCTCATGTCTATCCCTACTGCTCAGCAGAATACCTTAGATTATATATGACAAATGGTAAAGACCATCCAATGTAGCTTCCCTCCCCTCTCTCTGAAAAATATATTTTTCTTTTTTCGAGTAATCATTGAGGAAAACAGTGTTCATTCTTGCCATGAGTATTACCTCACCCTGTCATCCTGACTCTGTCTTCTCCAGCATCTTTGAGGAGCCTATATTCCTTAACCTCAAATACTTATTCTTCTGTTTCTCCTGGTACTGTCACCTCTGTCTACATACATTTTCAAGGAGTCCTAAAAAGAAAACTTGATCTTGTTAGAACCTCAAATACTATTCATATCTTAAAATTTTCAACAGAATTCTCAGTCCGGTAATAATTATTTTTATGGAAAACAAGTTACAGACCTGTAGCAAACCTGAGTTTTGCAGACCTCAGATTTATGAAACACAGCTAAAGTCTTTTTGTCTTTCAGAATCTGTCATTCTTCATGTCTATCTAGAAAATGCTAAGGACTTAGGGTCCTTAAATGCACTGGGATTTAGTCTCTGGAAGGCTTACTGTCAGGGTTATTTTCTGTGGATATTACCAACAGGAATAAGAATTCCTCATTTTCAGGCAAGATAACTGGTTTGGATGAAAAACAAGGCTTGCTTAAACTGAGCATGTCAAAAAAGGTGTAAGTCTACAGTCTGTCTTACACAAAACAAGATACTGTGATCTATTATCATAATTTCCTTAATTTGTAACACTCTGTTGTTGTGGCAAATGGATACATGGTTCTCGTGATGATTCAGTGTCAGGGTTAGGTGGGCTTTTCCCTTGTTGGACAGTGAAACTAAGATGTGGGTGGGAAAGAGATTAAGACATTTGTGAACTAAATACAGGGTGACTATTTTTTTGTTGTTGTTGTTGTTTTCTTTTTCTTTTTCCAAATTTATTTATTTTTGAGAGAGAGAGAACACGTGCATGAGTGCAAGTGGGGGGAGGGGCAGAGGGAAAGGGAGAGAGAGAAACTCAAGCATACTCCCCCGCTGAGGTTGGAGCCTGATGTGGGGCTCAATCTTGTGACCCTGAGATCATGACCTGAGCCGAAACCAAGAATCAGACACCAGTCGGACACTCAAGGGACTGAGCCACCCAGGTGCCCCTAAATACAGTGTAACTATTTCTGTCACAATACCAGTATATCGTCCTAGTTCTTTGGGATATTTAATGTAACAGAGGTCTGTGGTGTTCACAAGCATGAGGATAAAATGGGGTCTTTCTTAAAGAAGAAGAAGAAAAAAAAACAAATACAACAAACAAACTGAGCATTACTCTTAGTATGCCAGGTGAAATATAATCCTTATTCATAACATGTTTGCAAAATGGAATGCTAAATCATATACAAATGAGGACTGCTTTATATAGTGTGTAATTATTTTATGGGATACATTATCACAAGATGTTAGATTGAGTATGTAAATAGATTCCAAAAAGGTTTTACAGAATTTATTAATGATAGAACAGAGGAATGTGAAAACTGAGATGTCAAGTCAAAGTCAACAAGACTTTGAGTAAGGATTTCTCCACTGTGGTGCTATTGATATTTTGGGTGGGATAATTCTTTGTTATGGAATCTGCTCTGTACATTGTAGGATGTTTAACAGCATGTCTCTGCCCCCAAGCCACTTCATGCCAGGAGCAATCCTCTACCCCAGTAATGACAATCAGAAATACCTCCAGACATTGCAGAATGTTCCTTGGAGCCCATAATCATCCCCAGTGGAGAAGCACTGTTACACATGTAACACTAATCTTAGAGGCTGATAACTGCCCTGGTGCTTACCAGAAATTGTATATTAATAACAGTAAGCTGAACAACATTTTAAAAAATTTTATGTCCTGGGGCGCCTGGGTGGCTCAGTCGTTAAGTGTCTGCCTTCAGCTCAGGTCATGATCCCGGGGTCCTGGGATCGAGCCCCACATCGGGCTCCCTGCTCGGCGGGAAGCCTGCTTCTTCCTCTCCCACTCCCCCTGCTTGTGTTCCCTCTCTCGCTGTGTCTCTCTCCGTCAAATGAGTAAATAAAATCTTTAAAAAAAAAAAAATTATGTCCTCTCTCCAGGAAACTGTTAACTAAAAAATAAATGATAGGAAAATATCCATTTATACATAGACCTCTTCCTTGCTTTTGCATAGGGCCCCAAACATACACACATACACCCAAAATTCCATCAACAATCCTAAAAAGTATACTGAATCAAATTATGATTACTTTAATAGTTTTATCCTTTTTGCTTTCTTCATTGCAACTTACATGTTAGAGTAAGCCTCTTAATTTAAATCAGTCATAATTGATTATCAAAGGGCAAATTCAGTGAATCTTAAATTATTTTCCTCTGGTCACTCTCCATACTTATTGCCTAAGAATCTTCTTTTCCACAAGGCCAAATCACACGCTGGCAGCAAGTCACTTTTAAATTTATCTTGTTATTAGGCCAGTTTATTGTTTTTCTTAATGGCTGTCTCACCCTCAGTATTTGGTATCTCTTGCCAGTGTTTATTTCTCAATGGAAGCAATTTCAGGAATGACAGAGGTCTGGAGGAATCAGGTGCTCTGCTAAAGACAGAACCTATAATAATAACATTATCTTTCAATTTTAATATTTTAATCTTCAGGTTCACAATGTAAAGACTGTAAAATATATAAAAGGAATGTAAAAGTAAAATTTTGACTTTCTCTTGAGCAGTGCTGAGCAATTATTCTGGTATTCTGAAATTCTCTTTTATTCTCTTATGAATCATTTCTTGAGTGGTTTACAACATGTAGTGTATAGTGTAACATGCTATGAAATACATAAACATGGCAAAAACAGATTCTTGCCTTTGAAGAACTTGCCAGGCTGACATGATTTAAAGCAGAATCAAAAACTCTAAAGTGAAAATAGTAAGATACAATTTAAATATAGGCGCTTTTATGTTTGGTTGAGGGGAATTACAAACGGAATTTATTAAGAAGAAAAACCTTAAAGCAATTCAAGTATAATATGAGTGATTGCTTTATGAAGTGCTTAAACATATTGTAATCATACGAAAACTGGTCCTGCTTTTAACATTTCTCTATTCCATATATTTTAGATATTGCAACCAGTCCATACTTTCTAATTCTTATCTTTCAATGCCTTTGCCCTCAAGTTCTCAAAATATTCTTACTGCATCAGAACAAAGATTTCATAAGTCTTTGTTTGGCATTCTGTAATCCCTTCCTATTTTTATTTCCAACTTAATATTATTAGATTTCATAAGTAAGGCAATTTTCATTCTTAAGAAATACAGCAAAACCCATACACTCTAGACAATTAAGCAGTATTATTAAAGGCTTGATAAAATACATAGTATTTGGTCTTTAGAATATCTTTTAAAGTCTGTATATATACTAAATCTTTATATGTGGTTTTGAATATTTAATTTGCTTTTAATAGATTTATGTCTTGTATGACTTGAATGAGTTTGCAGTTTTGTTTTAAAGATTTTATTTATTTTATTTATTTTTATTTTTTATTTTTTAAAGATTTTATTTATTTATTTGACAGAGACACAGCGAGAGAGGGAACACAAGCAGGGGGAGTGGGAGAGGGAGAAGCTGGCTTCCTGCTGAGCAGGGAGCCCGACGCGGGGCTTGATCCCAGTACCCTGGGATCATGACCTGAGCCAAAGGCAGACGCTTAATGACTGAGCCACCCAGGTGCCCCTATTTATTTATTTTAGGGAGAATGAGAGAGAGAGAGAGAGAGCACACACGTGTGCTCCCATGAGCAGGGAGAGGGGTACAGGGGGAGGGAGAGGGAAAGGAGAAAATCTTAAGCAGGCTCCATGCCCAGGGCAGAGCCAACATGGGGCTCCATCCCAAAACCCTGAGATCACAGCCTGAGCTGAAACCAAAAGTCAGATGCTCAACAGACTGAGCCACCCAGGAACCCTGAGTTTGCAGTTTTAATGGCAATGCTTAATCTGAGATACAAGTATTAACAGTGCATTTAGTTTCCATGAAACAAGATATTATCAGTATAATTTCTTTAAAGGCAAAATTACCATCTTATCAAAGTGTCTCAGAACACTAAATTTTGTTTTAAAACAATAAACTACATAGGAAATTGTGCACTGAATTTAATAGTCAACCTTCAATTGCTGCAGGGACACAGAATTACAGTTTTGTACATGTAAAACATCATATAATAGATTCTTATAGTTCTTTACCAGCATTAATTTTATGGGGGGGGGGGAATTGCAGTGAAAATACTACTACAAAAATAAACACTACCTTAATATTATAACATTAGTAATATAGTAATAGTACTACTTAGACAAAGTATATTAGTTTTCCAGGGCTGCTATAATAACCAACTACCACAAAGTGGTGGCTTAAGCAATAGAAATTTGTCTCACATTTTGGAGGTTATTAGTCAGAAATCAAAGTGCCAGGAAGATTAGTTCTTTCTGAAGGCTGTAAGAGAAGAAGCTTAGAATCTGTTCAGGACTCTCTCCTTGATTTGTAGATGGCTTCTCTGTTTCCTCATGTTGTCTTCCCTCTATGCATGCCTGTCTCTGGGTACAAATTTCCCTTTTTTATTAGGACATCAGTCATTTTGTATTAGAGCCTACCCTAATGATTTCATTTTAACTTTATTACCTCTAAAAGGACCTATCTCTAAAAAGTCACATTTGGAGGTACTGGGGATTAGGACTTCAACATATCTTATTTTGGGAGAACACAATCCAACCAAACTAATATAAAAGTATCTCAATTTTTTTAAAAAAATGAATTATTCTTTTTATAGGAAAAATATTTTTCAAGACCTCAGGTTTTAAAATTTTAAAAAGTTTAGGTTAAATGAAAAAAATTTAAATATTTTAAACAAGGTGTAAAATAGTTATGTTTTTTCTTTTTTTCTTTCTGTATTTTGTTGACTAACAAGTTTAACACCACTACTACAGTTCAAAAAGAAAGAAAAAATATGCCTTATGCGTTCCCCTACAGTTATACTTGAAATATTATCTAATTAATTTTCACTACTTACAAGATGTATGGGAAATTCTTACAACTCTTTGAAGAAAAATAGTGAAGAAAACAATCTCTTAAAATGGGCAACTCTATCATCTTCCATTCAGTTCTCTAGCTTCTTTTTTCAGAGTTGTAGGAATGTTTATTTAAATATGTGTACTGATGGTAATGTTTCAATTTATTTGTCCTGGCAAGATCAAACACAATTTCTTTAATACGCTGAGGTAAGTGACACTTGGGTTAAAGCTGAATCCTCATGTAATGAAGAGGTAGAATTAAATAATTTTTGGCATACATTTTCAAACTATCTTGACCATGGAACATGTCACCCTTGAGTAGTATTATATCTTTAATTTGGACACCAGGTAGGTTGGTGCTACATGGAATTAACAATATTTGACAATTTTTAGAAATGGAAATGTCATAGGGGCTCCCGGATTGCTCAGTCGGTTAAGTGTCCGACTCTTGATTTCGGCTCAGGTCGTGATCTCAGGGTAGTGAGATCAAGCCCTGTGTGGGGCTCTGAGCTCAGCATGGAGTCTGCTTGGGATTCTCTTTCTCCCTGTCCCTCTGCCCCTTCTGCCACAATCTCTCTCTCTAAATAAATAAACAAAATCTTAAAAAAAAAAAAAAGAAATGGAAATGTCATAAATTTAATCTAGTAAGAATGAAAAACAGAGAAGGCAGTTGTTCTCTCCCCTTCCTAAGGCTAAGCCAGAGAGGAGGTGGGCCTGGCTGAATGATTACACCAATCAAGGCTGCTTCTTACCCATTGTCACCCTACCTTAAGAGAAAAAAACAAAATCAGACACTAAAGAGCATGCAAAGACCAATTCAGAGAACATGGACCATAATGCATCACTGTGTAGAGAAGAATTAACTTTACTCAGAGAGGTCTAGCTTTGTTTCAGTTCTGAGGAGGTAATTTCTAAGTCTTTGGAATTTCCCAAAGGATAAGAGTCTTTGTTATTCATGGTGAGTCCCTCAGACCATACTTAATTAGATAATGAGGTGACTTGTGGTGGGCCAGTAGATAGTTTATGCTAACACGGTGACTAAGGGTGGAGGCTGACCATGTCAAAAAGACCAACCATGTAATCAGAGGTTTTGGGGTTTTGAGCCCTGTGCTATCAGTTTAACTTCTGGGGTAGAAGGATGCTGGAAACTGAGTTCAACTACAGGAGCAAAGATTCAATCAATTATACTTAGGTAAAGGGTGAGCTTCCCTAGTTGGTGACACTCTGAGAATCATCATACTTGGATGCTGGAAGGGTACCATATTCCTGAAGAATATGAAGTCTTCATCCTATGTTTCTCTTTGTTTGACTGGTAGTAATTTTTATCATTTTGCTATAATAAAACTGTAGTTGTAAATATAGTACTTTTCTGAGTTCAGTGAGACATTCTAGGGGATTACCAAAACTGAGGGAGTCTGTGGAGACCCCTGAATTTGTAGGTAGCTGATCCAAAGTGACAATTTTAATGAAGCGAGGGTGACCCTGGGGACCTTTAAACTTGTAACTGGTATCAGAAGTCATGAGCAGACTTGGCAGTCTGGAAGACAGTGTCTTTAACCTGTATTTGGGTCTAACTCTAAAATCACAACTAAGTCACCCTAAGGAAGTTTTAGGAGTAGAAGTACACAGCCAAATAGGGATTAGAAAAAAAGAGAAGCTGAGAAGTTATAATAAGGAAGTATTTTAACCAAGAGACAGTTGTCTGAGTGGAGGAGTATGTTTATGCTTGATTTTTTTCTTATGAGATACTACTTTCATTATTTGAATAGTCTGGCTCCTTTTAAAGGAGTTGGAATGAGTTGGATTTCATTTAAAACTCCAAGTGTTGGGGGGGGCGGAGCAAGATGGCGGAGGAGTAGGGGACCTGGATTTCGTCTCCTCTCAGGAATTCAGCTGGATAGGGATCAAACCATTCTGAACACCTACAAACTCAACAGGAGATCGAAGAAAAGAAGAGCAACAACTCTCTCATCAGAAAAGCGACCACTTTCTGGAAGGTAGGACGTGCAGAGAAGTGAATCCAAGACGATATTAGGGAGGATAGACGGCGGGGGAGGGGCCTCCATGGGCCGCTTCTGGCAAATGATAGAGCCGCCGAGCACAAAATCGGAACTTTTAAAAGTCTGCTCCGCCAAGGGACGTCACTCTGGTGGCTAAGCGGGGGGTGGAACCCTCCGGGACAGTGTGGTGTCAGGACCCTCGGGGTCACAGAAAGACCGGGGGTGCCTGAGGGCGGCAGAGCTCCCAGGTAACGGAGCAGGGAAGCCGGCTGCAGAGGCGGGGCCCAGGCGCGGGCTCTCAGCTCGGGGTGGCCATGAACCGGGATCCGCGGCCCAGTCGGGCCCCTGCTCCTCCAGCAGGGACCCAACAAGCGGCAGATCCGGGGAGACTCACCTTCCTCCCCCGGGAGGAGCTGCGCGGGAGTGCACCGCAGGGATCTGCCGGGTTTGGAGACTCCACCCGGGGTCGGGTGCCAGAGAGAGAAACGCGCGGTCACAGGCCGGGTGAGCACGGAGTGCGGCCGGAGACGGGGAGACGGGAGTGACTGACGGCTTTTCTCTGGGGCTCACTGAGGAGCGGGGCCCCGAGTTCTTGGCTCCTCCGGGGCGGAGATTGGGAGGCCGCCATTTTCACTCTCCGCCTCCAAAGCTGTACGGAAAGCTCGCAGGGAACAAACGCCCCGGAGAGCAAACCCGAGCAGATGACTTAGCCGGGAGGGGGCAAGGGCGGGGCACTTCCGCCTCCGGCAGAGACATTTGGGAACCACGGCAACAGGCCCCTCCCCAGAAGATCAGCGAGAACAGCCGGCCAAGACCAAGTTTACCGATCAATGAGAACGGCAGAACTCCAGCGCTAGGGGACTACTGCACATAGAATTCATGGCTTTTTTACCATGATACTTTAGTCTTTCAAAGTTAATTTTTTTTAACTTTTTTTTTTTGAATTTTTCTTTTTCCCTTTTTCAACCAACATCTTATCAATCCCTTTTTTTAAAAAAAACATTTTTATTTTTCATTTTTAGAGTCATATTCTATCCCTTCAGAGTAGTTACCCATATTTTTGGCTTATATATATAAGTTGTTCTCTCTTTAAAATTTTGAGATAGTTTCTTCTAACAGATTAAAATATACCCTAAATCTCTAGTATATGGTGTTTTCTATTCCCCTGCCTGATCACATCCTCTCCCTTTTTTTTTCTTTTTTCTTTTTTTAAATCCTCTTCTTTCTTTTTTCAAACAACATCTTATCAATTCCTTTTATAAAATTTTTTATAATTTTCATCTTTACAGTCATATTCCATCCCTTCATCATATCAACCCTTATTTTTGTACATATATAAGTTTTTCTTTCTTTAAAATTTTGGGAGGCACTTTCTTCTACAAGACCAAAATACACCCCAAATCTAGTGTGTGGCACTGATCTATATACCAGCCTGATCATATTTGATCACATTCTGTTTTTGTTGTTGTTGTTGTTGTTGTTTTGTTTTGTTTGTTTTTGTTTTTAACTTTTTCTTTTTCTTTTTTTTCCTTTCTCTTTTTTCTCTCTTTCCCTTTCTTGTTCCACTGCTTCAGGTCTTTTCTGATTTGTTTAGAGTATATTTTCTGGGGACATTGTTACTCTGCTAGCATTTTGTTCTCTCATTAATCTATTCTCCTCTGCACAAAATGACAAGACGGAAAAAATCACCTCAACAAAAAGAACAAGAGGTAGTACCGACTGCCAGGGACCTACTCAATATGGACATTAGTACGATGTCAGATCTAGAGTTCAGAATCATCACTTTAAAGATACTAGCTGGGCTTGAAAAAAATATGGAAGTTCTTAGAGAAACCCTTTCTGGAGAAGTAAAAGAACTAAAATCCAACCAAGTAGAAATCAAAAAGGCTATTAATGAGATGCAATAAAAAATGGGGGTGCTAACTGCTAGAATAAATGAGGCAGAAGAGATAATCAGTGATACAGAAGATGAAATGATGGAAAATAAAGAAGCTGAGAAAAAGAGAGATAAACAACTACTGGATCATGAGGGCAGAATTCGAGAGACAAGCAATACCATAAGACGAAACAACATTAGAATAATTGGAATCCCAGAAGAAGAAGAAAGAGAGAGAGGGGCAGAAGGTATAATGGAGCAAATTATAGCAGACAACTTCCCTAATTTGTAGAAGGAAACAGGCATCAAAATCCAGGAAGCACAGAGAACCCCTCTCAAAATCAATAAAAATAGGTCAACACCCCGATGTCTAATAGTAAAACTTACGAGTCTCAGACAAAGAGAAAATCCTGAAAGCAGTTCGGGAGAAGGCATATGTAACCTACAATGGTAGAAACATTAGATTGGCAACAGACCTATCCACAGAGACCTGGCAGGCCAGAAAGGACTGGCAGGATATATTCAGAGCACTAAATGAGAAAAATATGCAGCCAAGAATACTCTATCCAGCTAGGCTGTCATTGAAAATTGAAGGAGAGATAAAAAGCTTCCAGGACAATCAAAAACTAAAGGAATTTGCAAACACAAAACCAGCCCTACAGGAAATCTTGAAAGGGGTCCTCTAAGCAAAGAGAGAGCCTAAAAGCAACATAGACCAGAAAGGAACACAGACAATATACAGTAACAGTCACCTTACAGGCAATACAATGGCACTAAATTCCTATCTTTCAATAGTTACCCTGAATGTAAATGGGCTAAATGCCCCAATCAAAAGACACAGGCTAACAGACTGGATTAAAAAATAAGACCCATCGATATGCTGTCTGCAAGAGACTCATTTTAGACCCAAAGACACCCCCAGATTGAAAGTGAGGGGGTGGAAAACCATTTACCATGCTAATGGACAACAAAAGAAAGCTGGGGTGGCAATCCTTATATCAGACAAATTAGATTTTAAACCAAAGACTGTAATTAGAGATGAGGAAGGACATTATATCCTCCTTAAAGGATCTATCCAACAAGAAGACCTAACAATTGTAAATATCTATGCCCCTAACATGGGAGCAGCCAATTATATAAGGCAATTAATAACAAAAGCAAAGAAACACATCGACAACAATACAATAATAGTGGGGGACTTTAACACCCCCCTCACTGAAACGGACAGATCGTCTAAGCAAAAGATCAACAAGGAAATAAAGACTTTAAATGACACACTGGTACAAATAGACTTCACAGACATATTCAGAACATTCCACCCCAAAGCAACGGAATACACATTCTTCTCTAGTGCCCATGGAACATTCCCCAAAATAGATCACATCCTAGGTCATAAATCAGATCTCAACCGGTACCAAAAGATTGGGATCATTCCCTGCCTATTTTCAGACCACAATGCTTTGAAACTAGAACTCAATCACAAGAGGAAAGTCAGAAAGAACTCAAATACATGGAGGCTAAAGAGCATCCTCCTGAAGAATGAATGGGTCAACCAGGAAATTAAAGAAGAATTAAAAAAATACATGGAAACCAATGAAAATGAAAACACAACTATTCAAAATCTTTGGGATGCAGCAAAGGCAGTCCTAAGAGGAAAGTATATAGCAATACAAGCCTTTCTCAAGAAACAAGAAAGGTCTCAAGTACACAACCTAACCCTACACCTAAAGGAGCTGGAGAAAGAACAGCAAATAAAGCCTAAGCCCAGCAGGAGAAGGGAAATCATAAAGATCAGAGCAGAAATCAATGAAATAGAAACTAAAAGAACAGTAGAACAGATCAACGAAACTAGGAGCTGGTTCTTTGAAAGAATTAACAAGATTGATAAACCCCTGGCCAGACTTATCAAAAAGAGAAGAGAAATGACCCAAATCAACAAAATCATGAATGAAAGAGGAGAGATCATAACCAACACCAAAGAAATACAAACAATTATAAGAACATATTATGAGCAACTCTATGCCAGCAAATTAGATAACCTGGAAGAGATGGATGCATTCCTAGAGATGTATCAACTACCAAAACTGAACCAGGATGAAATAGAAAACCTGACCAGACCTATAACCACTAAGGAAATTGAAGCAGTCCTCAAAAATCTCCCAAAAAACAAAAGCCCAGGGCCAGATGACTTCCCAGGGGAATACTACCAAACATTTCAAGAAGAATTAATACCTATTCTTCTGAAACTGTTCCAAAAAATAGAAATGGAAGGAAAACTTCTAAACTCATTTTATGAGGCCAGCATTACCTTGATCCCAAAACCAGACAAAGACCCCATCAAAAAGGAGAATTACAGACTAATATCCCTGATGAACATGGATGCAAAAATTCTCACCAAAATACTAGCCAATAAGATCCAACAGTACATTAAAAGGATTATTCACCATGACCAAGTGGGATTTATCCCTGGGCTGCAAGGTTGGTTCAACATCCGCAAATCAATCAATGTGATACAATACATTAACAAAAGAAAGAACAAGAACCATATGATCCTCTCAATCGATGCAGAAAAAGCTTTTGACAAAGTACAGCATCCTTTCTTTTTTTTTTTTTAAGATTTTATTGATTTATTTGAGAGAGAGAGTGAGAGAGAGAAAGAGCACAAGAGGGGGGAGCGGGAGAGGGAGAAGTAGACTCCCCGCCGAGCAGGGAGCCCAATGCGGGACTTGATCCCGGGACTCCAGGAACATGACCTGAGCCAAAGGCAGTCGCTTAACCAACTGAGCCACCCAGGTGCCATACAGCATCCTTTCTTGATCAAAACTCTTCAGAGTATAGGCATAGAGGGTACATACCTCAATATCATAAAAGCCATCTATGAAAAACCTACAGTGAATATCATTCTCAATGGAGAAAACTTAGAGCTTTCCCCCTAAGGTCAGGAATGTGGCAGGGATGTCCACTATCACCACTGCTATTTAACATAGTATTGGAAGTCCTAGCCACAGCAATCAGACAACAAAAAGAAATCAAAGGCATCCAAATCGGCAAAGAAGAAGTCAAACTCTCACTCTTTGCAGATGATATGATACTTTATGTGGAAAACCCAAAAGACTCCACCCCAAAACTGCTAGAACTCATACAGAAATTCAGTAAAGTGGCAGGATATAAAATTAATGCACAGAAATTAGTGGCATTCCTATACACCAACAAGACAGAAGAAAGAGAAATTAAGGAGTCGATCCCATTTACAATTGCACCCAAAACTATAAGATACCTAGGAATAAATCTATCCAAAGAGACAAAGGATCTGTACTCAGAAAACTATAAAATACTCATGAAAGAAATTGAGGAAGACACAAAGAAATGGAAAAAACGTTCCATGCTCATGGATTGGAAGAACAAATATTGTGAAGATGTCAATGTTACCTAGAGCAATCTACACATTCAATGCAATCCCCATCAAAATACCATCCACTTTTTTCAAAGAAATGGAACAAATAATGCTAAAATTTGTATGGAACCAGAAAAGACCCCGCATAGCCAGAGGAATGTTGAAAAAGAAAAGCAAAGCCGGCAGCATTACAATTCTGGACTTACAGCTCTATTACAAAGCTGTCATCATCAAGACAGCATGGTACTGGCACAAAAACAGACATATCGATCAATGGAACAGAATAGAGAGCCCAGAAATGGACCCTCAACTCTATGGTCAACTCATCTTTGACAAAGCAGGAAAGAATGTTCAATGGAAAAAAGACAGTCTCTTCAACAAATGGTGTTGGGAAAATTGGACAGCCACATGCAGAAGAATGAAACTGGACCATTTCCTTACACCACACACAAAAATAGACTCCAAATGGTTGAAAGACCTCAATGTGAGACAGGAGTCCATCAAAATCCTAAAGGAGAACACAGGCAGCAACCTCTTTGACCTCAGCCGGAGCAACTTCTTCCTAGAAACATCGCCAAAGGCAAGGGAAGCAAGGGCAAAAATGAACTATTTGGACTTCATCAAGATAAAAAGCTTTTGCAAAGCAAAGGAAACAGTCAACAAAACCAAAAGACAACCGACAGAATGGGAGAAGATATTTGCAAATGACATATCAGATAAAGGGCTAGTATCCAAAATCTATAAAGAACTCATCAAACTCAACACCCAAAGAACAAAGAATCCAATCAAGAAATGGGCAGAAGACATGAACAGACATTTTTCCAAAGAAGACATCCAAATGGCCAACAGACCATGAAAAAGTGCTCAATATCGCTCAGCATCAGGGAAATCCAAATCAAAATCTCAATGAGATACCACCTCACACCAGTCAGAATGGCTAAAATTAACAAGTCAGGAAACGACAGATGTTGGCGGGGATGCGGAGAAAGGGGAACCCTCCTCCACTGTTGGTGGGAATGCAAGCTGGTGCAGCCACTCTGGAAAACTGTATGTAGTTTCCTCAAAAAGTTGAAAATAGAGCTACCATATGATCCATCAATTGCACTACTGGGTATTTACCCCAAAGATACAAAAGTAGGGATCCGAAAGGGTACGTGCACCCCGATGTTTATAGCAGCAATGTCCACAATAGTGCAACTGTGGAAAGAGCCAAGATGCCCATCGACAGATGAATGGATAAAGAAGAGGTGGTATATATATATATATATACAATGGAATATTATGCAGCCATTAAAAGGAATGAGATCTTGCCATTTGCAACGACGTGGATGGAATTGGAGGGTATTATGTTGAGTGAAATAAGTCACACAGAGAAAGACATGTATCATATGATCTCACTGATATGAGGAATTCTTAATCTCAGGAAACAAACTGAGGGTTGCTGGAGTGGGGGGTGGGGTGGGAGGGATGAGGTTACTGGGTGATAGACACTGGGGAGGGTATGTGCTCTGGTAAGCGCTGTGAATTGTGCAAGACTGTTGAATCTCAGATCTGTACCTCTGAAACAATGCAATATATGTTAAGAAAAAAAAACGAAGAAGAAGGTAGCGGGAGGGGAAGAACGAAGCGGGAGGAAATCGGAGGGGTAGACTAACCATGAGAGATGAGGGACTCTGAAAAACGAACTGAGGGTTCTAGAGGGGAGGGGGGTGGAGGGATGGGTTAGTCTGGTGGTGGGTATTGAGGAGGGCACATTCTGCATGGAGCACTGGGTGTTATGCACAAACAATGAATCATGGAACACTTCATCTAAAACTAATGATGTAATGTATGGGGATTAACATAAGAATAAAATAAATAAATAAATAAATAAACTCCAAGTGTTCTTGTAACTTTATATTACTCAGTCTTAGCCAGACCGTAAGGCATAAATATCTCTGATGTATCCTTTAAATGAGAGATGTTTCCTTATATTGATTATTCTAAACTATCTTTCTAATGGAACCTCATTGTTTCATTGTACTAGGTATAATAAAATCTAGTCCGTTTTCTGAGATGTACTCGCATTCTCTGTCTTCAGTTGTTGGGGAAATCCTCACGTCAAAAAATTGGCATTTATTGTACATAGAAATCATGAAAACTGAGTGATTATGGAAAGTCATCAGATCATTCATTTATCCAGTACACTGGCATCAGACTCAGAAATTTTGAGAGTTTTGACCCTTTAAAAGAGTTACACTAAAGGAAGCAAAAAGGAAAATGTCTACCATCTAGAGGCTGAGTATCTGTACTTATTTAGTTCGTTAACACATCAAAATGTGTTTCCTTTAAAAAGAAAATGTGTTTCCTTTAAAAAGCACCTCTAAAGGCCTGTGTGAGAATTGCCTTGTGGTCAATAGGGCTGTGACGCTGACTATATGGGATAAGAGACTTGGGGACACTCAGGTAGGGGAGGAGAAAGTGTATCTTCAAACTTTACAATTAAAATAAGATTTTTTTTAAAAAAAATAGGTGATTAAAATAATGATATGCTTGGAAAGGGTCACAGTATTTTACTTGTAAAATATTTATTTCATTTATAAATTATCACACTCTGTTTAGGGACCTAAGACATGCTGGAGATTTTTCAATAAACATGTTGCAGGACGTAGTTTTTCTTGATAAATATTTTACAGGAGATTTCTTGATATATTGACATGTAGAATTGTCATTACTGCAGAGCTCTTTTTGTCATTAGTGATTACCATGTGCCAGAGATATTTCAAGAACATCTGTTGTTGATACTTCTCATTATGGTTTCCACTTTCAGTGCCACTGCTGTTCATGTGGAAATGGGTATCTTTGTCTCTCTGCTGGAATGCCTGTCCCATTCTTTCAATATATCTTGTTCAAATTAATAACAACATAAACAATATTCAGCAAATTAATCCATAAAATATATTAAAAATACTACATAAAAAAGAAGACAAAGATAGAATTAAGAAAATCTAAAAATATACATATGTATCTTTGGCACAAATAATATAGTCTGAAAAACTCCAAGTTAGTTTTCATTCAAATTGTATGAAAAGAGTTAATGAAAATTCAGTGATTTTTTTTTTACTTGTATATCCAACATTTACCTCCTGTACACATCCCATTGTTGAAAGTCTTCAAAATTGTCATTCAATGAGGATTAGAAAAATGACCTAAGGTTATGTTGCTAAGAACATTCCTAAACATACATATAAAAACATCTGTTTTCAGAACATGAGAGTACCAAATTCTTTTCTAGTTTTGTTATGTTTATTGGAGATTTAAGTAATAAAGAAAATAAGGAAAAATAATCTTATGTTTCATTATTGTATTTAATTTTGATGCCATTTTCTATAGTGTCAAAATATATTTTGATTCACATTACTTTTATATTCTATAAATTCATACAAGAATTAAATTTATTGCAAAGTTTATTCTAGTAACTAGAAAACTAGAAGATATTAATGACCATGTATGGAGCTTTTTCAGTTAAAGGTCTTTAGTCAAATTAACTGAATAGAGTTGATTTAAAATTATCTGTTCAAGGTTAATTTTGCTGTAATGAATATAAAGTTAGGTTCACACTGCCATTTCTTCTATTTACCAATTTTTCTGATAATTTTTCATAGAAATGTATCACCAAATTTATTTTAAAAATAAATCATTGTCATCATCATCATCATTTTGTTTTGATAACTCCCTGGACATATTTCCTACTAAAAGGGCATATTACAAAGTTAAAATCATATATGGTAAACTATCATCTTCTAATTTATATTTTATTAATTTAAAACTGTGTACTTTGTGCAATCTTCTTTATCTCTCTTACCAGGGATGAGAACATTAGATAGTTTTCACTGACAATTAAATATTTTTTTTTATTTTTTTAAAGATTTTATTTATTTATTTGAGAGAGAGAGAATGAGAGACAGAGAGCATGAGAGGGAGGAGGGTCAGAGGGAGAAGCAGACTCCCCTCCAAGCAGGGAGCCCGATGCGGGACTCGATCCCGGGACTCCAGGATCATGACCTGAGCCAGGCAGTCGCTTAACCAACTGAGCCACCCAGGCGCCCGACAATTAAATATTTTTGTCCTGAACTGTTACCCATCACTTTTTTAGAACCATACATGGTTCTGCCTAACTTCCAGAGGACAAAGAAGTGTAATCCTCTAGTATTCCTGGAAAGGAATGAAGAACCAGATGTGGATGAACAATAAAAGTTTCTACCAGTAAAAGTTTCTACTTATGAAGACCAAGAAGGATATGAATGCATGAATCATAGAATAAATTGTGGTTGATCACATTCATATGATGTTTTTTTAAGATTTTTTTTTTATTTATTTATTGAGAGAGAGAGTGATAGAGAGAGCATGAGAGGGGGAGAGTCAGAGGGAGAGGCAGACCCCCCGCTGAGCAGGGAGCCCGATGCGGGACTCGATCCCGGGACTCCAGAATCATGACCTGAGCCGAAGGCAGTCGCTTAACCAAATGAGCCACCCAGGTGCCCCCCCTTTTTTTTTTTTAAGATTTTTTTTTTTTTTTTTTACATTCATATGATTTAAGAGAATTCTAGTGCAGGCGCTATGTCAAGAGATAGGCTCCATGACAGAAATCCTATGTGTGATATTTCAGGCTTGAACCATTGGCAATCACAAGGTTTTGCCTGACAGCCCTCTCGGGGAATGATGCTCCTCACACCAGATTTGGTGCATAGTCAATGTCTTGTTTTCTGCAGGGAGTTAGAGTCAAGGTCTCAGCCTCCTCTCCCTGCCCTCAAGCTAACCAGTCCCCGTGTCTCTATTCAGAGGTTTCCTTATCAGGGACATTGCCTGGGGCTTTACTATACTCTAACTCACTATCCTTCTACTCTTAGCCCCTCTTTATCGCCGTGGCTCACAGATCCATAAAGAGGCAATCATCCTTTGTTTGGGCCTCCTTGGCAGTGAGAAGATGACCCACATCTGTGGCACAACCACCTGATGCAGTCTTGGTGCCATTCTGTGGGGGAGGGTGGGGGTGGTGCGGGGATTGAACAGTGGTTAGCTGGCCCCTTACTTTTTGTCTCTTGCTTGCACTGTTGTGGTAAGTGAATAAAGGCTTGATTGTTATTTTTTTTTATTGACTTATTGCCCACTTGACCAACTTGATACCAAGCTGTTTGGCACTCTGAATAGTAGAATGATGTTGTAAGTCTTGGGGAAACAGCTAGAGGTCTCCTTGGAGAATGACTTATGCTGAGATCTCAGGCTGAAAAGGGAAAATTGAGAAGCAGATGGGGCACCTCAGGAAGTAGTTCTCTAGGTGAAGTCCTACTCCCTCTACTGTAAGTGTTGTTTTTCAAATGTGGATAATAAAGAGTGGGTAGACTTTCAGTTTATTAGAGTGATTGAGAACTATTTCCATAAGATTATGTGCATTTAAATAGCTTTTTTTAATTGTCAAAAGTTCACCTTATTGATTGGAGGAACTGACTCTTGAAATGCATGAACATTTAAAAAAGGTGTTTTTGTAATCATACTAGGAAAGATTATTTAAACCATATATCATAAATCTCTTTTTAGCAAATCAGGAATATAGCTGCCTCATTTATATATATTATACATGGTATTCTTAAGAATCCTTAAATTGCATGCAAGTAAATAACTACAATTAGAGAAAAAGGGTTGCATGAGAAGCTGTGATTTGGAGAGAAGGATTCTTGGGTAAACATAAGGTTTATATAATAAAGTAATAATTAATATTACTAGGTTTTATTAATGCCAAGCAAAAACCTAGTGTATGAGAAAGTGCCACTGGATCCAAAAATATTGTTTTTAGAAATTTTTCTTTTTGATACATTTTTTATTTTGAAAAAAAAAAGTTATTTCATTTTCCAGAAGTTTAATATTACCTCCAAAGTCCCTGATAAACCTAGGTGTGTATGTTCCTCTGAACAGAAAGGAAGCTTAAAATTTTTCATGTTCTGTAGTAGTTCATATAGTATGATGAACTAAGTTCTTCTAATGGATTAATGTATATGTATATGCATATACATATACACACACGGTATTAAAAAGAGACACACATATATATGAGGATTCTTTTGAAAATTGAACTGTATAAATCTCAAGTAAACCTCTGTAAATGATTGTTGAATTTTTGTATTAAACATTTTATTATCTCCCAAAAGTTAAACAATGCCATAGTAGAAAATACTACTTTCTGAATCTGAAACATGGTGTAATTATGGATTTCACACATTTCAAAAAAAAAAAAATACAAAAGAGGTTGCATAAAACTTACTATAAGAATTACAAATTCTTAGAACCTGCACTATTCCTATTCTGGTTATGGTTAACATGGCCTGCAGCTTATCAAAATACATTCTCCACCACTTCCCTGGTAAAAGAGTCACAGCTGGGGTAAGCTGTGTGTATTTTCCAGCTCTCATGAAAGCTAGGTGTAGATATTTGAATTAGTTCATCACAGTATGGGATGAGAAATGATGTGTATACTTCTATACTTGGCCTTAAAAAACCCTTTTAGTTTTGCTCTTCCCAGCATCATTATGGCCCTTATGACCCAATTTTGAAAAAAACCCACTTTTATATTTATTGATTAATCTCACTATTCAGAAGATTCCAATGTACTCATTTAATCTTTTTTTAATTAAGTTCTTTTTTTTAAAGATTTTATTTATTTATTTCAGAGAGAGACAGAGGGAGCACAAGCAGGAGGAGGAGCAGAGGGAGAGGGAGAAGGACAAGCAGACTCCCCACTGAGTGTGGGAGTCCAACACAGGGCTCATCCCAGGGCCCTGAGATCATGACCCAGGCTGAAGTCAGACACTTATCCTACTAAGCCACCCAAGAACCCCATTAAGTTCTTTTTATATGCTATTGTTTAGTTTTATATTTCTAATTTATTAAATTGAACTTATATTAACACTTAGGCATTTTTTTAAATAAAGACGATTATCTGCATATATTTTAACTATAATTATATGTATACATATATATCAGGAATAAATGTTCTCATTCTTATTATTCTTAGATAATACATAATTTCAGTTTGTATTTTCTTAAAAATATTCTTTTTTTTTTTAAAGATTATTTATTTATTTATTTGAGAGAGAGAATGAGATAGAGAGAGAGCATGAGAGGGGGAAGCGTCAGAGGGAGAAGCAGACTCCCCGCTGAGCAGGGATCCTGATGTGGGACTCCATCCCAGGACTCCAGGATCATGACCTGAGCCAAAGGCAGTCGCCTAACCAACTGAGCCACCCAGGCGCCCTTCTTAAAAATATTCTTAATTTATAAGTAGTCAAGGATCTGGAGTATCTTTATTATTTATATGTAATGTTATGTTATCAATGTATAATTATAAAATTTGGCTTTTAGTCTCTAGTACAAATTTTAGATACTATTTCAAAGACATATAAAAAGCAGCACCATGTTGGTTGAATATAAGGATAAAGTTATATCAATTTGTTCTACTTCATTTGTTTCCCTACTAAACTTGTTTTCATCATATTTTATTCTTAAATGAATTTTGGTTTCTCTATTTTGTTTGTTCATTTGTTTTTATATAATCATTTTAATTTTATGTTTTTCTTTACTTTGTGACCCTTTTAGTCTTAATTTCTACTTTGATATTAATGTTTTCAGGCACAATTTGTTATATCTTTTTATTGTACTGGAATACATTTTATTTTATTAGAATACAAAGAACACACGACTTGGCAGGATTTTGTTCATATTTAAATGACATTGACTCTGTCTTATGGAAATGAAGTTTTATCAGTTCACTTTTATTTATTTTATTTGTTTTTATTTTATTTTATTTTTTAATTATTTATTTTATTGTTTTGTTTTAATTCAGTTAATTAACATATAATGTATTATTGGTTTCAGAGGTACAGGTCAGTGATTCATCAGTCTTATATAATACCCAGTGCTCATTACATCACATGCCTTCCTTAATGTCCATCACCCAGTTACTCCTCCCTCCACCCTCTCCCCTCCTGCAACCCTCAGTTTGTTTCCTATGATTAAGAGTCTCTTATGGTTTGTCTCCCTCTCTGGTTTCGTCTAGTTTTATTTTTTCCTCTCTTCCCCTACGGTACTCTGTTTTGTTTCTGAAATTCCACATATGAGTGAGATCATATGATAATTGTCTTTCTCTGATTGACTTATTTTGCTTAGCATAATACCCTCTAGTTCCATCCACATCGTTGCAAATGTCAAGGGTTCGCTTTTAATCATATGCTAACACAGTATCATGTTAGTATTGTCTTTTTCTATTTTCATGTCTCCTGAGTGTGGCAAGTTTTTGATCTTTCTTCCCATTCTCATTTTGGATGTTCCACTAAGCTGTTCAATAGTTTGTATCATTATTTTCCCATTCCTAACAATCATAAACTTAGAGTCACATGTTATAATATAAAATATAAAAGTGAAAAAATGTGTATTTTCCTAGAGACAGATTTTTATTTTTCTTCCCCTCCTTCTCCAAGATGAATCATTTACAACAGTTTTTGTCTCCTATTCCCCTTATCTTCCTTCTTACCCTCAACTCCTGTGTTTGCTGAGGTAATTTAAACTATGTATATTTTATCCTATATTATGTCTGTTAGGAGACTTTTTTTTTTTTTTTTTTTGTCCCCATGGATTTCTTGCATTCCTGAACGCTCTGGAGTTTCCAAGCAAAGGGAAAGTTTGAATGGCAAATGTGCCTTGAAGCCAGACATAGCATCTCCTAAAAGATAGAGACTCCCAGAGACATTCCAAAATAATAAAGTCTTTTCCCTCTCCCTCAGAGATATTTGCTTACACCTGATGGTATTAAAAAGAGACACCTTGGGAATTTGGGGAGGTGAGTGAAATAGGTGAAGGGGACTAAGAAATACAAATTTCCAAAATAAGTAAGTCCCAGGGATGAAAAGTACAACAAGGAATATAGTCAATGATGTAATAATGTACGGTGACAGACGGTACTTACTGTGGTGAGCACTGTGTATAGAAGTGACAAATCACTATGTTTTACACCTGAAACTAGTATAATATTGTATGTCCACTATACTTATATATATGTGTATACATATATATATATTAAGGGAGACAACTTCTCCACACTTCCCCAAAGATTTGCTTGAGTCTTTCTGGAAGGGAGGGTGAACAGATGTGTGAGCTATCCCACTGAAGTTCTGAATCTCACAATTTTGCTGTTTCTCTCCTGTGGGACAACCCGCGGTATGCACAGGCATGTCTGGCCCTCATCATGTCACTTTGTGGGAATTGGGGCATGGAGAACTGATACTAGGTGTTGCTCTGGCTGCTCTTTTGTGTCTGCGTATCTGACCCAGAGTTTTGTGTTCTGTCCAAACATACATATATATAAATTATCGCAAGCATCTTGCACAAAACAGTTTGTAATAAGACATTTTACAGTTTCTGACATAATACCTCTCTTATATGAATCTCCAGAAACATTATAATAATTCATTAAAGTTTAACTATATAAATATCAAGATTCATCTTTTCTGTTGTAATTTATCCTGTGTTGATATCTTTTCTAGTTTAATCGTTGTGTCAGAATAGTTCATCAGATACTGACCTCGCACAGAATACATAGGAAGTATACAAATTGAACCCTTGCATTCTGAAAATCTTATTCTTTGTTCTTATTAGATGAAGGTCATCATAGCTATAAAGGGTCCTTTGATTATAATTCTTTTTTACTTCTCCCCACCACTTATTTTTACTATATTCCAGTGTCTATTATGATAAGTCTAATGATAATGTCATCATCTTTCACTTATTATGTATGTTTGCTATTTTCAATTAGAAAGACACACATTAGTTAAAGAAAAATAATGGAGGCATTAGTTGGCTAAAGTGAGACTTTTGGTGTAGACTTCTGCTTTGAAAAGGAGTTTGGAATACTTCTCACTTCAAGGGCCATTTGATCAAGAAGTTAATGATATCATCAGCATTCCTGCTCCATTTCCTGGCAGTAAACTCGATCTGTGTGCTGCCACTCTGAGTCATCTTTCTCCGTAAGAGCAGACATCTTACCTCATTTAGAGAATTATAGAATGCCTGTACTACATCTCCTATGGATGAGGAAAATCACATTGTTTTAATATTAAGCCTTCTTCAGAACTTCTTGTTTCTTTAGCTCAAAATGATTCACATGCCCATCCATAGAACAATCACTGTGAGTAGGGTGATATATACCCTATTAGAGACATTGAGTCCTCCTAGAACCTAGAGTCAAGTGGAATTTCTCTAACAGAGTGACTGCTACAACACAATAGGGAGGGAGGCATATCTTGCCAATGAAAGAAAGGTATTTTTGAGAGAAGAAGGGAGGCAGTAAGTGATAAAGAGAATCTCTAAATGTCCATTACAGTAGACAGATGAGTGGAGTAATATATATATATATATGGAATAATATATATTATTATATATATTTATTATATATTATATTTATTATATAATATATATTAATATTTATTATATAATATATAATATATATTTATTATATATATATATTATATTCCTTCTACCTGAAAGCTTTTTAAAATAAATGGTTTACTCTTGGATATTGTTGATTATGTTTTGTCCTTGACATATTATAATTCCATGTGGGTCTGTCTATGTAGTCTTTTTTAAAAAAAAAAATAATGACAGCGATTTAAAAGAAATAATTATAATTTTGTCTCATATTTTAAAGTACTTGAGAAAACCATTTTAAATCATAGGACAAAGCTAAATGCTATAAAAATAGGTGCATTCCTCTTTTCACAATCCCCTCCTTTGTCCACGTATGCCTCTGCCAATAAAAGGAATAAAATGTGCTAAAATCCTGTGTGGCATAATTAAGAAATCCTTTTAATTAATAATTAATACTGTGATAATTGTTAAAATACATTTTAGAAGTTATATTAGTTTATCATAGTAATCTCATTGGGAGGTAAACATAAAATGCAAAAACCCTGGACAGAAAAAAATATATATTAGACATGTCATGAAAGATACATTTGAAAAGAATGTATTAGGAAGAAAAGATGGTATTAGAAAAACCAGTATACAAACAGAAATTTATATTTCATATCTTCAAATGATGTATTGGTTAAATAGAAGGATCATGTTGAGAATTAAGGCACAAATAATATTTTTCTAAAATAAATATGTATCTGCTGAGGGCATATTTCTAAAATAAAGATTTAATGGCATTTTAGCACAGTTGATTTCCATATCTGAGCAGAAAAACAAATGGTTTATTGATTTGTAATAAAATAAATATATTAATTCAGAAATGACATAATATCAAGATGAAAAGACCTGTTGAATTAATAGGGTCTTTTTTGTTCTTTTCAATTCTTAATATTTATGGTAATGTGATTACCATGTAATATTTTATCATTATTTCAGATTGTTTATGTCTACTAACAAACGTTAAGGTGGAAAAAAGTAAGATGCTAGGTAAAATCTGTTATTTTATCAAGATTTTTAATATTCAGTTTTGCTTGGTTTAAATGTTTTGAGAAAATCAAGAGATAAAAGAACAGAGGTAAATGTACACTTGTAAAACTAAAAAAAAAAAAGAGAGAAAACAAAAACTAAAAAGAATAGCTTAGCACTTTAGGCCTATATTTTCTAATTCCAAATCGTGCTAAAAATAACAAATTGAGGCCCTTTTTTGCATGAAATTTTTATCTAAGTAGAAATACAAACTTGTGTTATTATCTGTGTGAAGTTAATTTCAAAATAATACAATTATCACAGATTGTAAAGCATATATAACTGCAAAACCATCTGTAGCATACCTCCAAATGCTTTACTTAATTATTAAAGAGTATTGGGAAATAGGGGCGCCTGGGTGGCTCAGTCGTTAAGCATCTGCCTTTGGCTCAGGTCCTGGGTTGAGCCCCGCATGGAGCCCCACCGCATGGAGCCCCACATCAGGCTTCCTGTTTGGCGGGAAGCCTGCTTCTTCCTCTCCCACTCCCCCTGCTTGTGTTCCTGCTCTCACTGTCTCTCTGTCAAGTAAATAAAATCTAAAAAAAAAAAAAAAAAAAAAAAAGATTCTTGTACATCACACAGCAAATTGGTCACATTCATCACCAATTTTTTTTTTAAAGATTTTATTTATTTATTTGAGAGAGAGAATGAGAGAGAGAGAGAGAGAGAGAGCACATGAGAGGGGGGAGGGTCAGAGGGAGAAGCAGACTCCCTGCCGAGCAGGGAGCCCGACGCGGGACTCGATCCCGGGACTCCAGGATCGTGACCTGAGCCGAAGGCAGTTGCTCAACCAACTGAGCCACCCAGGCGCCCTCATCACCAATTTTTAAAAAAGCATCACATTTTGTCAGCTGTCATTTTACTTCATATATATGCATACTATTTTTTTACATAATTAAGCTTATTATCATAGCATCAAAAATTCCAGTGTATTATATTAAACTCAAAATAAATTTCACTTTACCTAGATTATTAAAATTGCCTTACTTTCAAAACTTCTTAGATGATTCTCATCTTTTACTAGAATTATTTTTTAATATTAACAAATCATAAATATAATGCTTGTTTCATCCAGAAATATGGGAAAACAGAGAAACTTCGCAATATCATTTTTTCTTCTGTGGCAGTGTTATAGTCTCTTCCTCAGAGAAATTTTGTACTCCTCAGAGAATCAAGCTTTCATTGGATGAATAATTGGGACAAATTTCAGTTGGAATAATATTATTCCTTGAAAAAATAGAAAAAGCAAATTCCAAAATTTGAGTATTACATGAAAATTTATTTTAATAAGACAGAAATATCCTCTGATATGTTTTCTAATATAATGCACTTATGAGGTTTCTGGTTATATGCAAATCTGCTAATAAAAACTGAAAAATATAACAAAATAATGAAACATGATTCTTTCCTTTTAGAATGATTATATTATTAAACAGGACAGTAAAACTATTTAAAATGAAGGAATACAGTGTTATCACTGATTATTATCTTAATAATAGTGTTGTAGAATCCAAACATTACAAACTTTAATAACAGAGTTGTATATAGCAAGGGCTAGAATCCAGGTACCCTGAAGAGTAACTAGCACTCAGAAACTACTATTATGTTTTACTAATTAATCTGGTGAATTTAATGAATATGAATATTTTATCTTTTGTTTTTAAGTCATTTGAACTTACATACTTTAAATAGTTTAAATAATGAGCATATGATTTTATATTTTATTTTTTTATTTTAAATACATAATCAATGAATAATTTTCAATATATTTACATTAGGTTTCACCTCAAGGAAATAGCACTATGTTGGTTTATTACTTATTATATTTAAAATCAGATATAATTATTATGTAGTTACTTTATATGGAAGAAAGTGAATATTGGATTCATAAATTAAACAATAGGTTTTTAATAAATACAGAAAAGTGTTTTATGTGCTGATATACATCTCAAAAACTTATTGACTCTCTGAACATGTTTTCCTTTTCAGAAAAAAATGTGGCATTTTACTCAAAAGTTCATAAAGTTGAAGATACCATCAATCATATTCTTTTTATAGGGCAAGCCTGTTCAATTTATTCCATCCTCGTTAGATAAAAGATATTATTGGTACAGAATTATTGTCAAAATTATTTATTCTGCATTTTAATTCATGTTTCAAATTATTTTTTAAAGACTTTATTTCAGAGAGACAGTGTGTGCGGCGGCAGTGGGGTGGGGTCGGAGAAGGGGGAGAAGCAGAGTTAAAGGGAGAATGAGTCTTAGGCAGACGCTGTACTTAGCGCAGACCCCCACACGGGGCTTGGTCCCACGACCCTGAGATCAGGACCCCAGCTAAAACCAAGAGTCAGACGTTTAACTGACTGTGCCACCCAGGGGCCCCCATGTTTCAAATTATTTGAGGATTATTAGGTAGACAAAAGATACATTGTTGAACTCTAGAGGACTATGAAAGTTATACATCTGAACGTGATTTAAAGTATTGCTATATTAATTATCACATATTCTAAAATATATTTTTTCATCTTATTATAGGTGAAAAAGTAATGCAAATGAGTTACAAAATTTGCTTAGAATGAGATAGGTGTAGATAGATTACACATGTTTATTATAGCAAAGGAGTAAGGATTATAGAGCAGCATAATTTTAAATATATGTTTAATGGAAAATTCATTAGGAGAAGGAAGATCGTTGAAGCATGCTATCAGGAAGACACTTAAAACAATCAATATTTGACATTTATGAGAAACAGGAACATATGAATCAATAAGATTATAAAATTTGCATTACTTTCTATGCATCTCAGTTTGTATTTCTTCAGAGAAGACAATGTAGTGATAAATTTCCTTGTTGAATACAAAATCATATACTACGTAACATTTTTTCATATAAACTCAATTTAGAAGTTTCATATATTATCCATGAATGTCATTAATTTAAATATTGCATTAACGCAGAAAACTGGCAGTAGCTCTTCCAAACCTGTTATAGCTCATTGAGTGGTAAATGAGGCATGGGTAGCTCTTAATTAAATTCATATGTGGTGACTCTGCTAAATTAGCAACAAATGAGGAGACTCAAGAATTTTTCTCATTTTTTTAAATAAAAAAAAAAACAATTTTCTCTAAGTATTGTTTCTCTCATGAAAGTAAATATAATAATTAAACTCTGTCTGTATTATAGAGCACATTTGACAATGAAATCCATGAAAAGATAACTGCTGTGGATCAAAAAAAAAAGTATAAATTTCACATAGTAGTTTATGCATTAAAACAGTCACGTGACCACATCCCCAATCTTTTTTTTTTTTTTTCCTTTATGGCAATAATTACAAGGTTATCTTGCCTATACAGATTTATATTAAAATAAATAAAAGTCAAGTTTTAAAACTATTGAAATATAATGTCTCTTAATTGATTTTATTTTGCAGAAAAGCACTGCCTTTTAATATTTTATATAATTAATGGACTATAAGAGAAAGTAAAATATCTTGAGACATGAAAAATGAACTGTTCATTTTATTTTGAAGGTAAATGTTTCTCTGGTTTTCTGAGTATATTTAAATTACTGCCAATTGAACTACTCTGTGTTCAATTCTGTTTTCAATACAGCCACATATGATGACAATAATTTATAGTAATTTTATATTCTTTTATAATATATTTTTATAATTACTCTCCTTATTTCTTCAGAAATGATTAAAATATAAACTTCATAATGGGAGATACAGCATTTTATTCTTTTCTCTATGCCAGAGTTTACCATGAAGTCTCACATCTAATTAGTATTTAATACAAGTTTTCTGAATGAATGCATAAGGGATACTGCCATTCATTTATTTCTCCTTAGTGCCAAGTACTTTTCTAGAGCTTGGGATAAAGCAGTTAAAAAAAAAAAATGGAATTTTCCTGTCATGGCGTTTATACTCTTAAAGATACAGACAACAAAGCAAATTTCACATTATATATCACTAGGAGATTAATACTATAATACAAATCAAAGCTGTGTAAAGGGAAAGTCAGTGAGAAGAGATAAATTTCCTTAATATATCAAATAATTTTAATGAAATATTTTAGTTATTCTGTAATTCTCAGAGAAAAAATATATAATAATGGTAGCATTTCATCATGAGTGTTTTGTATCTTCTCCTTGGAAGAACTTTTAGCCGGTGTGTCCTAGAACACACATTAGATATGTCATCAAAGTCATCCTTATGCATTATACTGTGTGAGAGAAAACACCTACAGCTTCTATATTGTCACAGTAAATTAGTGCTGCAATATTATTAAACTGATTAAAATGATTGATTAAAAAGTTTATCCATTAATTAAAGGCTCTACAAAAATACAATTTATCAGACACTGTACTTAGATGGATTCAAAACTAATTAGCATGTACTCTCTTTCCTAAAGAGTTTGCTGCTTTTACTAATATTCTTCTTAAATACTTAAATTTTCTCAGAACTGAAAAATCAATATATTGAAGTTAGTATGGTTGAGAAAGAAAGTAAACTCTCCATATGGTCAAAATAAAACAACAAGCTTTCATTTGTACTGAGTTCCTATAGGACTGATTCCTCTGCAGAACCCAGCTATAAAATCTAGAAGTATTAAGGAATTATCTGGAAGAACTAGAGAGCGAAACAAAGCAGGCAAATTCTTTTTGAGCACATATACTTGGAAGAACAAAGTTGTATGCACGAGTTCTTGTTTTCACAACATTTAGTTTGTTGCCAGCCACATTCCAGTATGGCACCTGGGATGTTGATATTAGTGGAACATATGCAGTCATTCTTGCCTAAAGAACCAGAAATCTAAATCTGGGCAAACTGCTGGATAGTAGATGGGCAATCTCAGGTAGAAAAGAAACCTGCAGAAGATTCCCCAAATCTGTCTATTCACATGTTTGGCCAGTATGAAGGAAGCATATGCCAAATAGTCAAAGCAGCTCAATTCAAAATATCTGAAATCAGACTGAAATATTTGTCCAAGAAATAGACTTTGAGGGAATGACATTAGAAAGATGGGGTAATAGGAATCCCTACCTCTTATTCCTTCACAAAAACAATGATCTAACAATAATATTGGTACCAAAATATCTTGAAGAGAAATTCAGCATACAGTTAAAAAGTACAAGTTCTAGAGGAGCACAAACCTGAGAACAGTCACATTTAAGTGGGTAAGAAAAGCAATTTCACTTTACCCTCAACTATCCCTTCTCCAAACTTCTCTGCTCCAAGGGAGAAGATTGCCTGTGATTTCTCCTGTGGTGGGGGAAAATGAGATTTTGGAGTGTGCTCTTTTCCTCTCAGGGCATTCTCCATGGGACCAGTTTCTATTTTGCCTTATACAAGTGCAGAACTGCAGAATCTGCTGCCCTGGGACAGGTAGGAACAAAAGAAAAGGAAAGGCATTTCCTTACAGCCAGCATTGCCCTGTGAGATTGGGAATAGGCACAGAAAAGAGCTATGTTATTTTGTTTTGTTTTATTTTCCTCTATTAGGGAGAAAAGGGAGCAAAAGGGGTCCTATCCCCAGCATTTTAGAACCAGTTTCTATAATATTTCATTTCAAGAACTAAACAACCTATAGTTAGCAGTAAAGAAAAGGGACAGGCATCCTCTTACATCACACACTCCTTTGTGTGGTTGGGAAAAAGCAAAGAACTGACTTTTGTCCTCCAAAAAGGAGATAAAATAATATCTTGAGACAAATTAAAATAGAAACACAGCATATCAAAATGTATAGGATGAACAAAAGCAGTTCTGAGAGGGAAGTTTATAATTTACAGAAATGCCTACCTCCAGAAAAAAGAAAAATCTCAAAAAAGCAACCTAACTTAACACCTCAAGAAACTAGATAAAGAATTAATTAAGTGTAAAATTAGCAGAAGGAAGGACATAATAAAGATTGCACCAGAAATAAATGAAATAGAGACTAAAAAGACAGTAGACGTGATCAATGAAACTAATAACTGGTGTTTTGAAAGATAAACAAATTTGACAAATCTTCCGCTAGACTGTAAGAGGAAAAAAGTTGATACAAATAAATAAAATCAGAATTGGAAGAGGAAATAGTACAACTGATACCACAGAAATGCAAAGGATCATGAGGGATTACAATGAACAAATTAGATAACCTAGAAAAAATGGAAAATTCTTAGAAACATACAACTGAATCATGATGAAATAGAAAATCTGAACAGACCAATAATGGGGAAGATGATAGAGTCAGTAATCAAAAACCTCCCAGAAAATAAAAGTCAAGACCAGATATCTTCACTGGTGAATGTTACAAAACATGTGAGGAAGAATTGTCACCAATCTTTCTCAGACTCTTAAAAAAAAAAAAAAAAGAAGATGAAGGAATACTTCTAAACTCATTTACATGGCCAGTATTACCTTGATACCAAAGCCAGATAAGGACACTACAAGAAAAGAAAATTACAAGCCAATATCCCTTATAAACATAGATGCAATAATCTTCCACAAAATTCTAGCAAAGCAAATTCAATAGCACATTAAAATAACCATACCCCATAATCAAATGGGATTTATTCCTGGGATTCAGAGATGGTTCCATATACTCAAATCAATAAATTTGACACACCACATTAACAGAATGAAGAATGAAAAACATACGTTCATCTCAATAGATGCAGAAAAAGCACTGGGCAACATCCTTGAATGATAAAGACTCTCAATAAATTACATATAGAAGGAATGTATCACAGCATGATAAAAACCAAATATGACCAGCCCACTGTATTCAACAGTAAAAAATAGAAAACTTTTCCTCTAAGACCAGAAGCAAAAGAAGGATGCCTAATCTCATCACTTTCATTCAGCATAGTATTGGAAATCCTAGCCAGAGAAATTAGGCATGACAAGGAAATAATAGGATCAAATCAGAAAAGAAGAAGTGAAATTATCTGTTTGCTGATAATACAATCTAATATGTAGGAAACCTAAAGAATCCACCAAAAAGCTGTTAAAACTAATAAATTCAGTAAAATTGCAGGATACACTATCAATCATGTTTCTGTATACTAACAATGAACTGTCTGAAAAAGAAGTTAAAATAAGCAATCTCATTTACAATAGCATCAAAAATAATGAAATACTTAGAAATAAATTTAATCAATAAGGCTAAAGATGTGTACACTGAGAACTGTAAGACCCTGATGAAATAAACTAAAGAAGACACAAACAAATGGAAAGATACCCTGTGTTTATGGATTGGGAGAATTCATGTTGTTAAAATGTTCATATTACCCAAAGTGATCTATAGATTCTGTGTTATCCTTATCAAAATTCCAATGACATTTTTTCACATAAATACAAAAAAAAATCCTAAAATTCATACAGAGCCACAAAGACCCCAAATACTCTATCAATCTTGAGCAAGAAGAACAAGTGTGCAGTTATCAGACTTCCTGATTCCAAAATATATTACAAAGGCATAATCATCAGAATAGTATGGTAGGGCATAAAAGCAGATGTATAGATCAATGGAACAGATTAGAGAACCCTGAAATAAATCTACATATTTATGGTCAAATTGCTTTTCAACAAAATTTCCAAGAACACACAACAGGGAAAGGATTGTCTCTTTGATAAATTTTGTTGGGGGAAAACTAGATATTATGTACAGAAGAATAAAATGGACCCTCATCTCATACCATATACAAAGTTAGCTCAAAATAGATTTAGTTAAATATAAGACCTGTAACTATAAAACTACTAGTGAAAAATATAGGAAAAAATGTTCTTGACATTGGTCTTGGCAACGATTTTTTTGGTCATGTCACCAAAAACACAGGGAACAATAGCAAAAATAAACAAATGGAGAGCATCCAAAATATATGGAACTGAACTCAATAGCAAGAAAACAGATAACCCAATTTAAAAAATGGACAAAGGACATGGATAGACATTTCTAAAAAGCAGACATAGAAATGACAACCAGGTTTGTGAAAATGTACTCAACATCACTAATCATCAGAGAAATACAATTTAAGACTACAATGAGATATCTCCTCACATTTTAGGAATGGCTATTATCAAATAGACAAAATTAACAACTGCTGGTGAGGAAGAAGAGAAAAGGGAACCCTTGTACACTGTTGGTGGGAATGTAAAATGATGCAGCCATTAAGGAAAACAAAAGAAAATTCCTCAAAAAATTAAAAATATGATACATCAACCTACTTCTGGGTATATATCTAAAGGAAATGCAGTCAGTATTTCAAAGAGATGTCTGCACTTCCATTTTATTGCGACATTATTTACATTAGGCAAGACATTGAAACAACCTGTTTGTTGACAGATGAATGGATGAAGAAATTGCAGTATATAAACAATGGATTACTATTCAGCTTTAAAAAAATAAGGAAATCTTGTCATTTGCAACAACATAAATGAAGCTACAGAACTTTATGCTGAGTGAAATAAGCCACACACAGAAAGACTAGTATGGCATGATCCTATTTTTACATGGGAATCTAAAATACTCAAACTCTTGGAAGCAGAGATTAGAATGGTTACCTGGGGGATGGGGTGGGAGGAGGATGGGGAAATGTTGGCCAAAGGGTATAGAGTTGCAGTTACATGAGATGAAAAGTTTGGGGGATCTAATGTACAGCATAGTAACTATAGTTACTAATACTGTATTGTATGGAGGTTCCTCAAAAAGTTAAAAATAGAACTGTCCAACAACCCAGCAACTGCACTGCTAGGTATTTACCCAAAGGATACAAAAGTACTGATTTGAAGGGGAACACACCCTCCGATGTTTATAGCAGCATTATCAACAATAGCCAAATTATAGAAAGAGCCCAAATGTCCATCAACTGATGAATGAATGGAGAAGAAATGGTATATGCATATATAATGGAATATTACTCAGCCATCAAAAAGAATGAAATCTTGCCACTTGCAATGACATGGTTGCAGCTAGAGGGTATTATGCTAAGCAAAATAAATTAGTCAGCAAAGACAAATACCACATGATTTCGTTTGTGTGGAATTTAAAAAACAAATGAACAAATAAAACAGATGAACTTAGAGGAAGGGAAAAAAAAGGGAGAGATAAAGGGAGGCAAACCATAAGAGACTCTTAATTATAGAAAACAAACAGAGGGTTCCTGAAGGGGAGATGGGTGGGGGATGGGGGGAATGGGCTAAATGGGTGGTGGTATTAAGGTTAAGGGCACTTGTTGTGACGAGCACTGGGTGTTATATGTAAGTGATGAATCACTAAATTCTACTCCTGAAACCAATATTACACTGTAGGTTAACTAACTAGAATTTAAATAAAAGCCAAAAAATTTAAAAAGTGCTTCCTTTAAAATAATTTTAATGATATAAAACAAAATATGCTTGCAACAACAACAACAAAAAAAAGATAATGAATCTTAGCAGAGAAATTGAATAAGAAAAAGAAGTGGTAATTTTGGAACTGAAGATTAAATTATCTTATATAAGCAAATCAATGAACAGTCTTACCAGCCAAATGGAGATAATGGAGGAAAAAATGAAGTTGAAGAAGGATGAAAATATCAATGAATTAGATCCCACTGAGAAAGGAGATAAAAAAATGTAGCTGAAAAATATTTGAAGAAATAATAATTGAAATTTCTGAAATTGATGGAAGACATACATGTAGAGATTCAAGATGCAAATTAAAACCACAGTAAGATTTTACTACAATCTCACTAGAATGGCTAAAAGTAAAAAGACTAAAACATGAAGTGTGGGCAAAAATATGGACCAAATGGAACTCTTAGACAGCTGGTGGAATGCAAAATGGAAGCCTTTTTGGAAAACATTTTGGCAGTGTTTTATAAGATTAAATATGCACTTATCATGTGACCCAACAATCTCATTCTTCAGAATTCACTGAAATGAAATAAAAACATGTCTCCAAAAATGATTTGTAAACAAGAAAAATTTTATTACACTATTGTTTTTAATAATTAAAATTTGATAGAACTCAAATGCCCATCAGCTGGTGAGTTAAAAAAGTGTTATATCCATACTATGCTATCATGCTTAGCAATTTAAGAGTACAGTCTAAATGAACACAACATGGAAAATTACAAAAACATTATGTTAAGTGAAACACAAAAATATATATTGTACGATTTGATGCATATGAATTCTAGAAAAGGAAAATTAGTGATAGAAAACAGATCTGTAGGAAAGAAAGAAAAAAAAAAAAAGAAAGAAAACAGGTTAATGATTGCCAGAGTGGGAAATTGGGAGCAGAGCTCAACTCAAAAAGCACATGTGGGTACTTTTTAAGTTGATGGAAATGTTTTATATTTTTATTGTAATGGTGGTTACATTACTATATAAATCCCAAAATTAATCAAATCATATATTTAAAATGAATAATATGTATTTTATGAAAATTATGCATCAATAAAACCGAGGGAACTACAGCTAGCTCCTTCTCCATAATGTAAGCACACAGCAGGCAAGAGATATATCCAATTTATTTATTTATTTATTTATTTATTTATTTATTTATTATTATGTTATGTTAATCACATACATTACATCATTAGTTTTGATGTAGTGTTCCATGATTCATTGTTTGTGTGTAACACCCAGTGCTCCATGCAGTATGTGCCCTCTTTCATATCCATCACCAGGCTAACCCATCCCCCCACCCCCTCCCCTCTAAAACCCTCAGTCTGTTTCTCAGAGTCCATAGTCTCTCATGGTTCATCTCCCCCTCCGATTTCCCCCCCTCATTTTTCCCTTCCTGCTTTCTTCTTCTCCTTCTTCTTCTTCTTCTTCTTCTTCTTCTTCTTCTTCTTCTTCTTCT
>NW_023270702.1:13817083-13863410 GCF_011800145.1 Mirounga leonina
TTCTTCTTCTTCTTCTTCTTCTTCTTCTTCTTCTTCTTCTTCTTCTTTTAACATATAATGTATTATTTGCTTCAGAGGTACAGGTCTGTGATTCAACAGTCTTACACAATTCACAGTGCTCATCATAGCACATACCCTCCCCAATGTCTATCACCGAGCCACCCCACCCGTCCCACCCCCACCACTCCAGCAACCCTCAGTTTGTTTCCTGAGATTAAGAATTCCTCATATCAGTGAGGTCATATGATACAAGTCTTTCTCTGACTGACTTATTTTGCTCAGCATAATACCCTCCAGTTCCATCCACGTCGTTGCAAATGGCAAGATTTCATTCCTTTTGATGGCTGCAATATATTCCATATATATATATATACCACCTCTTCTTTATCCATTCATCTGTCAATGGACATCTTAGCTCTTTCCACAGTTTGGCTATTGTGGACATTGCTGCTATAAACATTGGGGCACACGTACCCCTTTGGATCACTACATTTGTATCTTTGGGGTAAATACCCAGTAGTGCAATTGCTGGATCATATGGTAACTCTATTTTCAACTTTTTGAGGAACCTCCATACTGTTTTCCAGAGTGGCTGCATCAGCTTGCATTCCCACCAACAGTGTAGGAAGGTTCCCCTTTCTCCACATTCCCCCCAACATCTGTCGTTTCCTGACTTGTTAATTTTAGCCATTCTGACTGGTGTGAGGTCGTATCTCATTGAGCTTTTGATTTGGATTTCCCTGATGCCGAGAGATGTTGAGCACCTTTTCTTGTGTCTGTTGGCCATTTGGATGTCTTCTTTGGAAAAATGTCTGTTCATGTCTTCTGCCCATTTCTTGATTGGATCATTTGTTCTTTGGATGTTGAGTTTGATGAGTTCTTTATAGATTTTGGATACTAGCCCTTTATCTGATATGTCATTTGCAAATATCTTCTCCCATTCTGTCGGTTGTCCTTTGGTTTTGTTGACTGTTTCTTTTGCTGTGCAAAAGCTTTTTATCTTGATGAAGTCCCAATAGTTCATTTTTGCCCTTGCTTCCCTTGCCTTTGGTGATGTTTCTAAGAAGAAGTTGCTTTGGCTGAGGTCAAAGAGGTTGCTGCCTGTGTTATCCTTTAGGATTTTGATGGACTCCTGTCTCACACTGAGGTCTTTCAACCATTTGGAGTCTATTTTTGTGTGTGGTGTAAGGAAATGGTCCAGTTTCATTCTTCTGCATGTGGCTGTCCAATTTTCCCAACACCATTTGTTGAAGAGACTGTCTTTTTTCCATTGGACATTCTTTCCTGCTTTGTCAAAGATTAGTTGACCATAGAGTTGAGGGTCCATTTCTGGGCTCTCTATTCTGTTCCATTGATCGATGTGTCTGTTTTTGTGCCAGTATCATACTGTCTTGATGATGACAGCTTTGTAATAGAGTTGGAAGTCTGGAATTGTGATGCCACTAGCTTTTCTTTTCTTTTTCAACATTCCTCTGGCTATTCGGGGTCTTTTCTGTTTCTGTACAAATTTTACGATTATTTGCTCCATTTCTTTGAAAAAAGTGATGGTATTTTGGTAGGGATTGCATTGAATGTGTAGATTGCTCTAGGTAGCATTGACATCTTCACAATATTTGTTCTTGCAATCCATGAGCATGGAATGTTTTTCCATTTCTTTGTGTCTTCCTCAATTTCTTTCATGAGTATTTTATAGTTTTCTGAGTACAGATTCTTTGCCTGTTTGGTTATTTTCATTCCTAGGTATCTTACGGTTTGGGGTGCAATTGTAAGTGGAATCGACTTCTTAATTTCTCTTTCTTCCATTTTGTTGTTGGTGTATAGGAATGCCACTGATTTCTGTGCATTGATTTTATATCCTGCCACTTTACTGAATTCCTCTATAAGTTCTAGCAGTTTTGGGGTGGAGTCTTTTGGGTTTTCCACTTAAAGTATCATATCATCTGCAAAGTGTGAGAGTTTGACTTCTTCTTTGCTGATTTGGATGCCTTTTATTTCTTTTTGTTGTCTGATCTCTGTGGCTAGGACTTCTAATACTATGTTGAATAGCAGTGGTGATAGTGGACATCCCTGCCATGTTCCTGACCTTAGGGGGACAGCTCTCAGTGTTTCCCCATTGAGAATGATATTCACTGTGGGTTTTTCATAGATGGCTTTTATGATATTGAGGTATGTAGCCTCTATTCCTATACTCTGAAGAGTTTTGATCAAGAAAGGATGTTGTACTTTGTCAAATGCTTTTTCTGCATCTATTGAGAGGATCATATGGTTCTTGTTCTTTCTTTTATAAATGTATTGTATCACATTGATTGATTTGTGGATGTTGAACCAACCTTGCAGCCCAGGGTAAATCCCACTTGGTTGTGATGAATAATCCTTTTAATGTACTGTTGGATCCTATTGGCTAGTATTTTGGTAAGAATTTTTGCATCCATGTTCATCAAGGATATTGGTCTGTAGAAATAAATCTAATTTAAAGATGAATCCCCCATTGTACCAGGCACATAAGAGATAATCAATATTTGTTAGCTGAAGAATTAAAAAATGGCATGAGTTGTATTATTGACTGTGTACATAAAATATCTACACTTAATTTACTATCTGTGTATATACTTTTGTGGACTTTTTAATTCTAAATATATTTGAGATCAAATAAGTTTTATTTCACACAGAGAAAATATGTGAAATCTGTTATGTAATTTATCAATAGTTTCTTGTAATTTGTCTTTTTGACTTTTTGCTTTGTGATTATACTAAGATACATGGTTTACTGATTTGTAAATAAAAGAGTGAAAAACAGTGTTCACTGCAACTGTGGTAGTAACAGACTGTTGTGCTATAACAGAACATTAATAATCAAAGACATTTTGCTTTCCTCTGCTTATCCCTGTCACACCCCACCCCCCTACCTTGCTTTTTTAGGGCATATTCTTCCCCCAACCATGTAAATTAAAAACAGTGGTTCAAACAAAACACATATCTTAGTGTAACAGAAATTCTGGCCTGTAGAATGTTGTAGACCACATTTTACTTTAAGTGCCTGGAAAGGGAGGGGAAGGAGAGAAGCAACATGCTTGCATATTGGTGGAAGAGAAATATCCAGTATAAGGGAAAGGGCCACTACCGAGGGCCTTGGAACTAGGGAGAAAGGACTAAGAGCAGTGAGGATAAACTAACATTTGGCATGCTTACCCCTCTTGCTTTTACCTATATGCCAACTGCCCTGTAATGGTATAAGACATTCATGAGCGTATTCCCTCCCCTGTCCCAAACCAATAGAAGACAGTGGTTTTGCACACCCTGTGTAAGGTAGTGGCCTAAAGGGAAAACCTTATCCACTGACCAGGGAGGAACTCAACAGAAAAAGGGGAGGAATTTCTCATGAACATAGGCAGTGTATGCCCTCTGCAATGGTTATTCTTCTTAGAGGAAAGAAGAGCCTCTCCAGTCTAATCAGATCCACTTAATGTAGTTCCCCAGAAAGAATGAGAATCATGCCTGAAGAGGCAAGATGAAATAGTTGATTTGACATCCAGATGCCTCATTACAATGAATCAACACTACTCATCTTGTGACTTTATCAGGAGAAAAAAAAAAATCTCTTTCCTATTATATCCATATGCTACTCAGAAGTTTCTTGGCTGTCTAACATTATTTTTGAACATTTCAGTTTCTCTAGCAGTAATTTGGCAGGGTTAGCAACCTCTGTAACTAAGTCATTGCTGAAAAAGAGCAATTCATCTTTGCTGGGTAGTGCATCATTTTGGTTTGTTGCCACTGTTGTTTCTCTGTTTTCCACATCTATGCCTCGGTGAATTCAGCTGTGTGTTGGTACATCGTGATAGTATTTCTTTTGCCTTCATTTAAAATGAAAAACACCAGCTGTTCAGATGTCATGGTTTACATCTGTCTCATCCTGCTCTGCTTTCTAAATTCACAATTCTATCAAGATCATTACTCTTCTTTCCAGTTACTCTGGGTCACAATTTTAGCATTAATTTGAGTCCTATCACTGCTTCATCCCACTCATATCGTTTATCAGTTTTTCCATGTTAACGACCTCCAGATTCATCTCTTCTATTTAGTCTGTCACAAGATTCTCCAATCTCTTTCTTTTGAATTTATCAGACAGATAACTTCTATGTTGTTTCAGGATTAATATTCTTCAAAGATTGCTGTCAGACTTATTCCCTCGGTCAAAACCTTTTGCTAGTTCTGAGTTAACTAGCATATCCTACCCAAATGGCTCAATTTGGCATCTAAGGCTTTCCATAAAGTGAACTTCTCTCACAGTCCCTGTCCCCCAGATCTCACTTCTCATGCATGCTTGTATATCTAAATCTATAGTCCTTTCTTGACTGTGATGTCTTATTTAAGAGAGATGTGTCCTCTCACTGTATTTAAGCCACAAATTTTTGTTTTTACAGTGATATACAGTCACTTCTTATTTGCAGGAGTTTTGTTCTATAAAGTTGCTGTGAACACCGAATTACCAAATATTGAACCCTTATTCCTGGGGGAAATAATATATCTATCTAAATGTGTATCTGTATCTATATCTATATATGCATACACACACATAGTTCACATAGATTATAATACTAAATCTTAAAAACAACTCATCCTGGTAGATTCTATTTATTTTACAAGAGAGAAAATGAGATTTCCATGTGTTAAGTGATTTGCCTGATGCCACCTCATAAACAAGTACCAGAGTTGGGATTACAAACCGGATCCACTGGCCCCAGAGAAGACAGCTTGTTGCACTATACTGCACTGCCCCCTATCATTTCCACTTTCTGGTCATTTTTTATGAGAACTGGAGCAAGAAGGCAGAGCATTGCTTTGTTTGACCTCAGCTGGGAACATGAGATTAAGGTGATTCAAATTTTTTGTTGCTTTGTTCGTATATCTGCAAATGTCCATGAAAGTACCATGAGTATTAATTTTGGTGTTACAGATAAATTGTATCTAGTGGGAATCCGCTAATGATGAGGATTGACCGTATATAACTTTTCTGCGAGTTCCTAATTTAATACCTGCATCAGTAGAAAAAATATTCATTTTCTCTAATTTTGTTGTTTTTATTTCATCGTATAATATGGCAACTAATTTAAGAACCATACAAGTGTGTGTGTGTGTGTGTATTTGTGTTTCAGAAAGCTCCAGCGCAGTTATGAGGACCCCCATAGATATATTTATTTCTTTTCCATAGACATATTTATTAAACAGTTACTACATAGCCACATGTAGATTGCTGTTATAAGCTTTTCAAAATGGTTATTGGCCTGACTTCAGATAAAATGTAACTATCTTGTAGCCCTAGAATTTATTATTTAAGATGGTTTTTGTAGATGTTTTCATTTAAAACCTTTGCAGAAGACTTCTATGACATTTGGGTTGGCAACAATAATGACTTCTAATGTTTATTGAATATCTACTCTATGGTAGGCATTATCCTCAGTTCTTCATATATCTTAGCTTTTTTAACACTCATATCAATATGACCTAAGTTCTTTCATTTTCTGCATGTCAAACAACTTAGAAATGGCAGAGCAGGCTTTATCTTTAGGTTTTTCTGATTGTAGAAAACATTCTGAGCTCATGTCTTTGTAGATGGATAGCTCCACAACCTTAGCCTATAATCTATATATGACTTAAGAATATGTTTTTAACAAATGTTGTCTTTTGAATGAAGTTATGCTGAATACTATTAAAATTAATTTTTAACGTACTGATTGGACCAAAAAAAATTAAAAGTGTCATAAGGGCTATCCAGTTTTAGCTTGCAGGTAAAAAGAGTGCTAGAAAGAGTGTTGTGCCACACCATAAGGAGAAAGATGTATAAACTCTCTCTGAAGTCATTAGCCAAAAACTAACTTTAAATCTGGAGGTATACATGCACTTTTGGGGAGAAAAAGGACCTGAGAATTTGCCTACCTAGGACAGATTCTACTGGATGTTGTATACGGAAGATTTAGCTAGATTTTTTTTTTTTAATTGTCAAAGAATGAGTGTGGGCTAGCTGAGTATAGGGGAGTTCATAGCATCTTGGAAGGTTTTCTTCCAAGAACCTCAAGAGACTGACAGGAAATACCGGTGAGAATTCTAAAAAAGTTTACTTTGTGGTGCTGAGGAGAAAAATAATAGACACTTCCAAAATGAGCCTAGGTCCATCTTCCTTCTCTTTCATATGGAACAGTAACCTGTGTTTATAGGAAGAAGGCCGAGGGAAAAACATAGTAGCCTGGGGGCCCTAATGGATACCTGCTGGAGTTAGAGAGCAGAGAAGCAGCCACCACTGAAAATCTGTATCTATCTCTCCTATTTTCCCTGTAGAACAAAAGCCTTACTTTGCAGAGAGAATGGCAACAAAATGGTAAATTGTAGGTATTTGGGATAACTGTGGAAAACCACTGCAGCTGGAGGGAGGGGAATAAGCAAACAAATGTAAGAAAAAGGAAGGGAGGAAAAAAGGGAAAAGAGAAAAGAAAAAAGGAAAAAAGAAAAGAAAAAATGAGAAGAGTATATTTTAAGAAGTAATGGCTGACAGTTTTTTTAGTGACGGACACCAATTTATGGAACCAAGAAGCTCAGAGAATATCAAACAGTATAAATACAAAAAAAAAGGCAAAAAACTAAACAAATGTGCGTCATTCTAACTGATAAAAATGCAAGACAGAAAATCTTGAAGGTAGGCAGAGAAAAGTACATATTATTTAAAAAAGGGAAAAGGATAACAGCTACAGCAAACCTATTAACAGAAACTGTGTAAACAAAAAGACGAGTGACACCTTTAAAACACAGAAAAAGAAAGAAAAGAAACAACTAAGTGTTCTATACTCAGTAGAAATATTCCTCAGAAATGGGTCTTTTGGGGGCGCCTGGGTGGCTCAGTCGTTAAGCGTCTGCCTTCGGCTCAGGTCATGATTCCAGGTCCTGGGATCAAGCCCCGCATCGGGCTCCCTGCTCCGCGGGAAGCCTGCTTCTCCCTCTCGCACTCCCCCTGCTTGTGTTCCCTCTCTCACTGTGTCTCTCTCTCTGTCAAATAAATAAATAAAATCTTAAAAAAAAAAAGAAATGGGTCTTCTGAAGACCTGCTCTACAAGAAATATTAAAAGAATTTCTACAGATAGAAAGAATACAAGGCAACCAGAAAGATAGGTCTATAGAAAGAAATGAAGAGTACCAAGTATGGAATAAATTAAGGTTAAACATCTTGTTCCCCCCTTATTTTTTATTCTTCTAAAAAGTAACTGTTTAAAGCAATATGAGGAACAATGTAGTGTGTGTTTATAGCATATATAAAAGTAAAATATATGAATACAGTGGCACAAGAAATGGAAGATAGGAATTGAAAATAATTATAAGGTTTTTATACTACACAGGATATATTATAATATTTAGGATAGAATACTCAGATTATTTTAAATATATGTATTATAAACTGGGGAAACCATGAAAAATTAAGGAAGAGATACACGTAGTAAATCAATAGATGAGATAAACAGAATAATAAAAATGCTCAAATTGACAGAAGACTAAAAAACAGGGAGAATGAAAGAAACAAAGGAAAACTGGAGGATGTGAAAAACATCTAACCAGGTGGTAGATTTAGTTTAACCATATCGATAATTAATTTAAATTGTTGTCTGCAAGTCAGGAAGAGAGGTCTCACCAGGAACCAAACCCTGCTGAAAACCTTGGCTTGGACTTTCGCCACCAGCACTGTGAAAAAACTAATTTCTGTTGTTTAAGCCTATACATAGTCTGTGTGTGTGTGTGTGTGTGTGTGTTTTAAATGACCTTCCAAGCAGACAAATATACTAAAGATAGTAATAAATTTCTCAAGACTGTTTTTTGATATTCCCATACTGTTTAGGTTCTAGCTTTGATTTGATCCCATACTTTGTGATAAGTGTTTCATTAGAAAAAGTGTGATGGCTAAGTACACTCATGGACAACTCCTAATCCTACATTATCAATAAAAAACAAACAAAAAACACATGGTTTTCTATAGACTACCTATTATAATCACATTATATTCCACGATTTTTTCAGGATCATAATTGTTATATATTCTTACATGTATGCATGAAGAGCAAATTTAATCACATGCAATAATTTGGATTCTGAATTTCTAAAGATAGTTCAGTAAGATTTTCAAATTAATATAGTATTTTGTTTTGAATTCAAATTATTTTTAGCATTTAAAAAATTTCTTAATTGAATTTTGTAAAAGCTTAGCAGGATAAAACTATTCAGTAATAGAAATGCCAACTCATTTAGAAGCTGGGGCAGTTTTGCTTGCCTTACTTTATATATAAATGATAGTTTGTTATAGTTTAAATTTATTTCAATCATATGCAGTTTGAGGTTAGTTATACATTAATTTTTAGATATAACCAATAGTTGGAAAATAAATAAATATTTCCAGTAACAAGTGACCTCTGGATAGTTGTAAATCTAAGTAACTAAAAATGTTAAATTTAGGTACTTAAATTCAACTGTGAATCAAAATTAAAGTCAGTTATTCAACTTGTTCAGTGTGTTGTTCTCATTTTTATTTTCAATATGCTATGTCTGTTGATAGAATTCCTTTTAATATCCAAAATGTCATGTTTTGAAAAATATTTTTAAATATTTGGTGGTTTTGGTTTGGTCTACTTCCCCAGTTATGAATGTGGAAATTGGAAATGTTGAAGACAAATGAGCATCGTACATTCAAAGATTACCTAACAGAATATTATCTATATTCTACAAACCTACATATCTGATCATTTTTCTCTGTAATTCTTCAAGAGAAAGTAATGAAGTGTTTGCTTTATAATATGTTAATTTATTATGAGATTAGAGATAAAATTAGTAGTATATTAACAAGCACAATATTAAATTTTATTTTATTATGTTTGCAAGGTATGCCTAAATGAATGTATCATCTCACGCAAAAGTATTTTTTTAATAATGTCTGAATTTTGGGCCTGGATTTCTTAAAGATTTTATTTATTTATTTGACAGAGAGACACAGCGAGAGAGGAAACACAAGCAGGGGGAGTGGGAGAGGGAGAAGCAGGCTTCCCGCTGAGCAGAGAGCCTGATGTGGGGCTCGATCCCAGGACCCTGGGATCATGACCTGAGCCAAGGCAGACGCTTAATGACTGAGCCCCCCAGGTGCCTCCGGGCCTGAATTTGATCTATGTTGTTCTCATAAACATGCCTGGTATTACACACGTAGAATGTAAACCAAACTTAATTTATTGAACATTTTGGTAAATTGAGTCACTAGGATCTGCATTATCCAGGCAATGCTGACAAAGCAAATATTAGACAAGACATATCCACTTGTTCATTTTATCAACAAGTTTTTATTGAGAACTTTATATGCAATTTGCGATTCTTGGTGATAGGGATACAGCAGTAAACAAAGCAAAGTTCTACCCTAATGAATAATACCTTCAGTAATAAAATGTTGAAAAGGTTTAAATGTACAGGGCTTGCTAGGGTTTTTCTGTGTGATATGGAGGCATCACAGCCATATAAAAAGGATCATAGAATTTAATTTTTAGTTAGTTGACTAAAGATAACATGATAATAAAGTTGAAAATAAAGACAATTAAGAGAAAATCCTAAGCATCAGTATTTCCATATGTAGCTCATGGTACATTCTGTTTTTGTCTCACTGCAACTAACTCACTAGAATTCCAGCAAAAGAATTTGGGGGAAAAATTAAACAGTGGTATTTAATATTCTTATTTGTAATATTCAGTAGAGGCCCATTAAGGTTCTGTTTTTCCTCTTACCTTTTTCATCATCAATATCATTTTGGATCATTACTATTTACACTGCCATTATTATCATCTTCATCAGTATTCTTATTGTCTTCATTAACTGTTTATTGAGTGCTTACTGTGTTGTTGTTAAGGTATTAGGTATTATATGTATAATAGGGGAAGTCCCACTTCAAATTCATTTCAATTATAAATAGCTTTACAATTCATCCTACTGATCAAAGCAAACAGTTTGGGTATATTTTACTTTCCTTATTGCTATCTTACCTTGCATCAAATCTATTAGCTAAAGGTAAAGCTCAAGCACCCATCAACTCTTACCTGAACTTCTAAAATACCTACCCTACTCAACTGACTTCTCTGCTTCCACTCTTGTTCTCTACACATTATTCTCCATAGAGCAGCTGAATGAATGCCTTTCTTAAAGTGTTAATCAGATAAGGTGACTCTTTTCTGGGGACTCACCAAAATCATCATGATCATATTGTATTAGTTTTCTGTTGATGGTGCAACAAATTACCACAAATTTAGTAGCTTGAAATAGCACATAGTTATTGTTAAGTTTTAGAGTTCATAAGTCTGAGATGAGTTTTACTGTGCTAAAATCAAGGTTTCAGAAGAACTGTGCTTCCTGTGGAGGCTCTAGGGGTGAATCTGTTTCTTTGACTTTTGCAGCTTCCAAAGTCTATTCATATTCTTTGGCTCATGGCCTCCTTTCCTCTCCAAAGCCAGCAATGGACAGTCGAATCTTTTCCATGCTTCATCACTCTTACACTAACTGTTCCTGCCTTCCTCTCCCATATTTAAAGACCATGTCATTATATTGGGTCCACTCAGAAAAACCAAGATAATCTTATTTTACAGGCATCTGGTTAGCAAACTTAATCCCATTTAAAATATTAATCCTCCCATTCTCCCATACCATGTAGCATAAAATATTCATAGGTTCTGGGGATTAGGATTTGGACATCTTCAAGGACCATTCTGCCTACCACACATTTTTATTATAATTTCATATAATTTTCCCTTGGTGATCTTTTCACTTTCATTTCTTACGATTCTGTACCTCCTTAAATGCATCTAAGCCATGGTGAACTCTTTGTTTTCTTTTTATAACATGGATTTAGGGGCACCTGGGTGGCTCAGTCAGTTAAGCGTCTGCCTTCAGCTCAGATCATGACCCCAGAGTCCTGGGATCAAGTCCCGCATTGCATCTGGCTTCCTGCTCAGCAGGGAGTCTGCTTCTCCCTCTGTTCTTCACCCTGCTTGTGCTCTCTCTCGTTCTCTCTCAAAAAAATAAATAAAATCTTAAAAAAATAAATAAAAGAATAAAAAATAAAACATGGATTTCATTCAAATGGCAGGGATATTATACCATCTTTTCCTTCTTTCTTGAACAGGAAGTCTTTTCAAAGACACATGCATCAATGTCTCCTTTGCTTCCTTTTAGTTACTCAAATGTCCTGTTTCCAAAAAGTCCTTCACTAACCAACCTATTGATTATAATATTCTCTGTCACTATCATTTCCTTACCCTGCCTTACTTTCTTTAAAATATATGTTTTTTTATTATTGTCTGAGTCCCTCATGAAAAGTTAAGCACCATTAGGGCAGAGATTAAAATGTTTCGATTCTCTCAGTGTTCCTAGTATCTAAAACAGTGACTGTTATAGAACAAGCACTCAAATATTTGTTATATAAATGGATGGATGTAGAAATGCACCCTTTTTATGCTCAGATCTATGGTAAGTAAATATGAGGTCTCATTTAATCCTCACAGCTTTCCAATGAGTTTATCACTTATATTTTATAGCCAAGATAACTCTGATTCATAGAAATTACTTTATTTGAGACTCCACAGTAGCAAAACTGGGATACCTATTCATACATGTCTGATTCCATATTCCATATTGTTTCTCAGCAAAGTCTATCTGTTTCATGATACTAAACTGCTTTACAGAGATGAATAATGTTGGTCCATGCCTTAAAAGTCATTACAATCTTATTGGAGATGTTAGATATTTAATTTAAAGAACAAACATCAAGGTATAAAAAAATTACAGTATGCAAGAAATAACAGAGTACTTGCTACATAGTATGTTTCCATTAAGATTTGTTGAATACTTGTTGAAGAAAAGTTCTTTAAGATTTCAGAGAAGTTAAAAAGGCACTAAAAGTTGGAGTCTTCTTCAACATCTTCAAGGAGGTGGAATAACACAAGAATAAAAAGTTCATGCATTTTATCCCACCACTCTCATTTTAGGTTCTCTCTGATGATCTAATTGGCAGGTGAATTTGCCTATGTCAAGTATCCTGAGATAGAATAGAAACTTTGGTTATGACACATTTAGGATATTTTCTAGTACAGTGGTTCTCCATGCTGGCTGCACATTATAATCACCTGGAAAGCTTTACAAATATTTCCCCAAGGGGAACTCCTATCAAAATAGAGATTTAATTGGCACCAAAATCTTTAAAAGTTCCTCAAGTGATTCCAATGTTTAGTCAAGGTTGAGGACTACTGCCATAGTATATGTGTAGGGGAGAATACTTAATGAATGCTAGGGTCTGCAACCAGGCAAAGAAATGCTTAGACTTAACAAATTAATGGTTATTTTACACTGTGCTTTTTTGAACTAAGAATATTTAATAAATAAGAGACATTGTAGTGTCTTCGATCTAATAGCTGGATATAATACACATAAATAACTTATTTCTTTAAATGTCTAATAATTGAGTCTTTAAAAATTACATATATTTTCACATTCCTAGAGAATATAACTTATTGGGTTTATGTAACTAAAATGACATTGTTTATGCCCTGAAAATAAGGTATGATTTACTTCAAAATTTTTATCTGCATAACATTCTCAGAAGTGATAGTTCCTTTTGTTTTTTCTGGGTAGAAGTTTTTCCATATGCTTGTCATAACAGTAGTAATTTCATTTAAAATCACAGATGGGATATTGGTGTAGAAATCTGAACAACTGAGGACAGACATTACCTAAAACATCTTGGGAGGTCATTTTGCTTGTGTCACTTTTTTCTCTGAGAGAGAATGCTTCTCCTAAAATCCCTGTAAGTAAGGTGTGGTGAATATGAGCTGTTTTCACTTTCTATTGCTTTTTAAAGATAATATTCATTCTCTTGTAAAGTCGGATACACGGAGTGACAGAATACAATCTAAATTTATTTAAAGTTATTATATTTTATTTATTATAAATACTAATGTAATCGTTCTCTCCCCAGCCAATCAGTGAGCAAAACAACTTAGGGGGAAAAAAAAACCAAACCAAAAAACAAACAAACAAAATGACTGCTTTATTAAATAGAGTAGACTGAAGGCTATATAAAAAATTAATCATAAACTCCTCATGGAATATCATTGAACATCTGAATCTGGTCAGCATTTATATTTATAACTACCATATAAAATAACAAATAGCTCTCAATTAAGTATAAATTTCTATGTTTCTACTCTCTGATAAAAATTAAGAGTAAAACATTACTTAAACTTGTGATTTGCTTAAGAAATATTTTTGTTCTTTTTGATTTTTATATATTTGCTTTTCCTATTATATTGGGAATCCTTATTAGTCTGCATGTTCTTTCTGAATTCCTCAGATGAGTGATCCTTAACGTCAATGAATGGGTCTGTGTTGAAGGGGAATTAGAGTTGAATGCATAATCAAAAACCACGAAGAAAAATTTCACTCAAAATGAAGACCAAAGCGAGGCAGGGCAACAGCATGAGAAATTTCAGGGCTTTTAAAAGCATAGATTCTCTGTGAACTTTTAAATTTAATTTTCTGTAAATGACTGACTTTAAGCAGCAGACTTTTACACATAACATCTATACTGAAAAAGCAGAAATGAGAATATGCTTGAAATTACCAGGTAAAAGTTGAAATCAAATGGCATGGCTAAAAAGTGAGGAACAGTGAGAGAAAAAATTGGAACTGTATATTTGGGTGTATGACTAACCATTTATCAAGATAGTAGAAAACTTCATTGCTATAGCAAAGTGGAAGCAAAATGGACATTTTTGAGACTAACTCAGCAGGTTCAGAAACCAGTCAATGCCTTCGAGCAACTGCTCTGTACGTGTCATTGGGAATTGATGTTGACTTCACAAACACACCATAGAGAGGAATCCAGCCAAATGGATGAATAGTCAGCCTCTTATTTATTCAGTTGTTGCTTTTCTCCCATTGCCTCTTTAAGTAATAAGCAAGCTACTTGGAGCAACATTTCAGACTGCCTTGTTCACTGTTTCATCCTCTATAACTCACCTCACCAGGTGCTTGACTTACTTATGGATAATAGTGGCTGCGGTATTATTCTGAAAAGAAAAAAGAAAAATACTCTGAAATTGTCATTCTTGTTTGGATTTCATTTTTCAGCAAGGAAAGTTGAGTTGTTGTTCGTTACCAGGTTCAGTTAATCTTGAGCATATCATAAAAACTTAATAAAATAATTTAATAGATTAATGAGAACTGAAATAGAGGCACAATTAATATATTTTACTTAAAACTTCATTTTTCCCTTTCTCTTTCTTCCTCTCTTCCTTTTACTCTTCTACTATTCTTCCCTCGTCACTCATTCTTTCTTTATCAATGCCTGCTCAAACATCTCAAATCCTCTTGGTGAGGGTGAGTGTGATCACAGAGAACAGGATTGGCACTTGGATGTGGGCCAGGGGATGGGCAGGGAAGTGGGAGAGTCAGTGATAGTTGGCTAAGCCTGCTCTGTGCATGTTCCTCACAACTAGAAGCATTATACATGCTGAAAGTGATGATTTGAATATTCACATGCTTTCAAAAGAGTGTTTAGTGTTTACATTGGAAAGTTCTAATAAAATTAAAGACGATAGAACATACATAAAAGCTTTATGATAATAAAGCTTTCATTAATAAAATAAGTTTTACAAAAAGTCTAATACAACTAGGTTAGCATACCTGTGCCAAATGTAAGCAATGTAATTATGTTTCTTCGGTTCAGCTTGCCAATCTTAGATATGAAATATAAAAATATGAAAATAAATACCATTATAGTAATTTAAAGAATTATACCCGATTTTAGAAGAAAATACACTCTTTTCATATTATTTCCTTGGTAACAATATTAAACCCAAATATTAAAGGCTAAATTTAACATTTCCTTGTAAGGGGCATAAATGCAATTATTTTCCTAAAATTACTATTGATTACATAAAATCATTTTATAAAAGGTTATTTCAGATTGGTCATGCTCATTATTCAAGGGCCTATTATTCTGATTTGAACTGAAATGAACATTTCTTATTATGGCATATATAGAATGATACATTATGTATTATTAAAATCTCCATTTTTGCATTCAAGAAATATGGAAAAATATGAATACATTTGAAAATAATTTTTCAGATATATTAATGAATTGAAATCTTTCTTCCCAAAGTTTTCAAGTAACTTTTATCCGTGGGCATTTGAAACTTTCTTATTTGGGAAATGTGGCAGAGATTGCTAATTACCTATTGAAAATCCATTCTCTCCTTTTACTTTAGCAATAAGAAGAATATATTGATAGAGGGAGGAAGATATTCAGCTATAAAAAGAACCCTCATGTCTTGGCTTCCCTTTGCAAAATTAAGTTCTCAGAACATATTAGAAGACATTGGGGAGGGTATGTGCTATGGTGAGCGCTGTGAATTGTGTAAGACTGTTGAATCACAGACCTGTACCTCTGAAACAAATAATACATTATATGTTAAAAAAAAAAAAAAAAAGAAGATAGCAGGAGGGGAACAATGAAGATGGGGAAATAGGAGGGGGAGATGAACCATGAGAGGTTATGCACTCTGAAAAACAAACTGAGGGCTCTGGGGAGGGCTGGGGTTTGGGTTAGCCTGGTGATGGGTATTAAGGAGGGCACGTTCTGCATGGAACACTGGGTGTTATATGCAAACAAAGAATCATGGAACACTACATCAAAAACTAATGATGTAATGTATGGTGAGTAACATAACATAATAATAAAATAAAATAAAAAATAGAAGTCATCATGTGGTTCCTAGGTGGCTCAGTGGGTTAAGTGTCTGACTCTTGGTTTGGGCTCAGGTCACGATCTCAGGATCATGAGATCCAGCCCCACAACAGCACTCCTCTGTCTGCTTGCCCCCTCCCTCCCTCTTTGCTCCTACCCCTGCTCATGCTCTCTCTCTCCCAGATAAATAAATAAATAAATAGATAAATAAATAAATAAGTAAAATTTTAAAAAGAAATAAAAAATAAAACATCAGTTAGGTCTTTGAGGAAAAGCTGGAAGATTCCTCCCTTTTCTCTGTCTTTTCTTTTTCCTGAGTATGACTAGGAATTACTGGTTGGTGCTCTAGTATTAATCTTGTTGACAGATGATTAGTTGAAGTACTAAAGATGAGAACTGAATATGGAAGGATTTTGGTACCTATTAGTGACATTGTTGAGATGTTACTGAAACCCAAGTTTGTCTGTTTGCCACTCAAAAGTCAATACTCAAGGGGCGCCTGGGTGGCTCAGTCGTTAAGTGTCTGCCTTGGCTCAGGTCATGATCCCAGGGTCCTGGGATCGAGCTCTACATCTGGCTCCCTGCTCAGCGGGAAGCCTGCTTCTCCCTCTCCCACTCCCTCTGCTTATGTTCCTTCTCTTGCTGTGTCTCTCTCTGTCAAATAAATAACTAAAATCTTAAAAAAAAAAAAAAGAAACTTATGAGGCTACTCTTTTAGCTCGCAATTGGTATTCTATTAGAATACGTAGAAAATCAGTAGATTAAAAAGATCTATAATATTCAGAATCTATTCCTTGTCAAGAACCAGAACAGTGGATCGGAATTAAAATACCTGTTAGTTAAACTGTGTACTCTTGATGTGAGTTCATTAGTCTAGTATAAGCTATTGTAGAATGAGGAAGTTTCATATTATTTGAAGACCAACTATTTAGAAGGGAATAGGAAAATAACTACCTTCTCATTTTGACCAAACCCCTTTCTTTTTATTAAGTATAACCTGGTAAATATATTTGTGCTATAGTTACTAATTAGAAAACTTGAGAGACAATAATTTCGGTCAGTAATGATTTCTAGGCTTTAAAAAAATTCCTGAAACATTGTACAAATTTATTTGAGAATTTACTGCTTTTAAAAAGTTTATTTTAGGAGTTCAGTAATAAGTCAAGAAGAGCGCATAAAACACAATGTTCACAATTAATTGTTAAATACAGAACATGTACTAGCAATTCACTTTGAATGATGGGATGCTGATTGTCTCACTGAACTTAGTATGCCTTTGGTACTCCATTTAGAGTACATTTTTTAATTATATCATGTTCCATCTACCACACAATTGTTGACACTCAAGATAAGACATGAGGAAAAGAAAAACACAAACATTTCTGTAGATGCCTAAAGGTTTTTGATGGAAAAACATTTTAGAAATAATTTTAAAGTAAGTAGAATAAGTAATGCTAAAATCAGTGGCTGTATTTTTATTCTTAAATAGAATAGCCATAAATTGGTAAAATATCATAGGCAATTTTAAAATATTATAAATATCTAGAGGCTCCAGAAGTTCTAGGAAAAGTTTACTCACTGTCAGCAAGATATATCACAGGTGAGAGATTTATAAATAGAAAAAAAAAAAAAGAAAAATAATAATAATCAGCACTCTAGCCCTGGCCTAACTATCAAAATGGAGAAAAATATCTAAAACAAAACAAAATAACAACAAAAAAATAAAATAAACTTTTGTTGAGAAGGTGCTGAATAGGATATAAAAATGAAATAAAAAATAATAGTAGATAAATTATAATAAAAGTTAATAAATGTCAGAAGGGCTTATAGACTTGAGTATAATAAAAATTAATTTTTAAAAAAGGCATTCAGATTGGAGAGAAGAATCTCTATTCACACATGATATGATCTCATATATAGAGTATCCTAAGAAATCCACTAGAAAATTATTATAACTAGTCACTGAGTTTAGCAAGGTTGCAAGATACAAGATTGACATAAAATCCATTGTATTTCTATATACTGGCAATGAACAATTTTAAAATGAAATTAAGAAAATGACATTCACAAGATCATCAAAAATAATACAATTCTTAGGAATAAGTTTAATAAAAGAGGTGTAAAATTTATATTCTGAAAACTACAAAAGACTATTGAAAGAAATTAAGGGGATCCAAATAATGGAAAACATCCCATTTCTATGGATTGGAAGACTTAACATTGTTAAAATGGCAGTACTCGCCAAACTAATCTATAGAGTCAACATAATCTCTAACTCAAGTTGACAAGCTTGTTCAAAAATTCATATGGAAATGCAAGGAAACCTAAATAGCCAAAACAATGCTGAAAAAGAATGAAGTAGAAAAACTCACATTTCCAGATTTCAAATTTTACTACAAAGCAAGGGTTGTCAAGAGAGTGTGATACAAGGATAAACACACACATCAATGGAATAGAATTGGGAGTCCAGAAATGAACCCATACATCTTTGATCATTTGTTTTTCAACAAGTGTTTTTTTTTTTTAAGATTTTATTTATTTATTTGAGAGAGAGAGTGCACGAGAGAGAGCGAGTGCACGAGCAGGGGGAGTAGCAGGCAGAGGGAGAAGCAGTCTCCCTGCAGAGCAGGGAGCCTGATGTGGGACTTGATCCCAGGCCCCTGGAATCATGACCTGAGCTGAAGGCAGACGCTTAACAGACTGAGCCACCCAGGCACCCAAACAAGTGTTTTAAGGCCATGAGACTATGAGACTCATGAGAAAAGAATAACCTTTCAACAAATGGTGTTAAGACAATGAATAGTCACATGCCAAAAAATGAAATCAGACCTTACCTCACCTTATACAAAAATTAACTCAGAATGTATCAAAGGGTATCAAAGACCCAAATGTAATAACTAAAATTATAGAATTTACAAGGAAACATAGAAGTAGATTATCTTGAACTTAGCAAAGAAGTTATTTTAACATATACTGAAAGGAAAAAAAATCTGTATCATTAAAACAACTCTAAGTTTGACTTATAACTAATTCTGTTGGATATTATGTTAGATTATCCAACTTAAATGATTTAATGCACTTTTTCTTAGTTTTCCTCCTTTCTGTTTTGCATATAGCAATGTATGGAAAGTGTCTATGACTATCCCAACCCCCATATTAAATGGAGAATAGGATAAAGAGCCATGTTCTAATATATTACTTATGAAGCAGGTCCTTAAAAACAAATTTATTTGGAAAAGAAGGTATGAGAATAACTTTCAGGTCAAGATATGATACTATGGTATCTGAATATAAGCCTTGATATCAGACACTTCCATTCACAAATTCTTTGTCTTTGTCTTATTAACTTTATGACCTTAAGCCATATACACCCTCTGTGTTTTAGACTTTTTAATCTGTCAAGTGGGAATAAAACATTTCTATATCACATAACAATTTGCAGATTGGCATCAATTAGATGCCTTACCTAAAACTCATCATATCTCTGCACCTGGGAAATGTTTAAAGATAACCGGAAATTTTATTAACATGATTGGCATTTCATTTGGAGTAAATTAAAAACAAAACAAAAGCACAATAAATGAACATCCTACCAGCAATCCAAGAATCTACCAACAAAGATAAACACTGCAAGTTTACCAGAAAGGCAAGACAAAATTTGCTCTGAAGTGAAGTTTAACTCTTTTCTTTTCAGCTTTGTTGAGATATAATTCAAAAATGAAATTATGTATATTTAAATAGTACAATGTGATCATTTGAATGTGTATACTTTGGGATAGGATTACCATAATCAGGTTAATTAACACACCCATCATCTCTCATAGTCGTGTGTGTGTGTGTGTGTGTGTGTGTGTGTGTTGAGAATGCCTACCCTCAGCAAATTTCAGGTATACAACACAATATTATTAAGTACGATCACTATGTTGTTTATTAGATCCCTAGAGTTTGTTCATTGTATAGCTGAAGAAAGACAGAGAATTTTGAAAAGTCAAAGAAGCTTAACTATTTTTGTTAAAGATTTTATTTATTTATTTGACAGAGAGAGACACGCGAGAGAGGGAACTCAAGCAGGGGGAGCGGGAGAGGGAGATGCAGGCCCTGATGTGGGGCTCGATCCCAGGACCCCAGGATCAGAACCTGAGCCGAAGGCAGACGCTGAATGACTGAGCCACCCAGGCGCCCCAAAGAGGTTTAACTTTTAACAAAAACCCCAACATATTATCAAAGCCATCTTCAGCTATTTTAAAAGTGAGGTACAGGCATGGTAGGTTGAAATGGCAGCTGTTAAGATAAAATCCTGAAAAGTTTAATTTTATAGTGTAGAGTGGTGTTAAAGGAATGGAGGAAGTCTTGGTTAGTAGGATTTTTATTGGAATGTATGAGGGATATATATAAAAAGAGTGTGGGGTATATATGAACGTGTATTCTAAACATTTATATGTACACATGTGCAAATTTCCGTAATTATTAATAAGAAACATGGCAGAATAATGTGACTGTTTCAAGAAGCTTTCAAAAGCCAGTTTGAACCAGGGATATGTATTTGAGGTGGATCTTTACACCTCTTGAGATTAGCCTAACACTAGTTCAAGTCCTATTGTCTTACTGGTAAAAGTAAATAGACTATAAACTTGATTTATAAGTGATGTAATAATCAACTACGAACTTTGGTTTTCTATGCCATGGTAATAAAGGTGTGTTGAACTTAGAAGCTTCTAGAACAGAGAAAAAGTTGATGAGGTGATAATATGCCCGGGTTATAAATCATGTTCTTGCTATAGAAATAGTTCTTCCATTCTTTGTAGTGATAGTATGTTTGCCTCCTGTCTCTTCTCTGTATTTTTATATTATTGAGATATCTTTTTATGGGGACAAAATAAACAGTTGTGTCCTTTCGAGAGTGACAGACTAGAAGATTAGATGCTTTTTTAAAAAAAGTTTTAGCTACTTTCAGTAGGCCTTTGTTTTGTAAGTATATGTTTTGTAAAGTGTACACTTGTTCTTTTCATTTTATACAGCAGCTATGACTTTACATGCAAAATGGAAGAGTTTTGTATCTCCCTACAACCTATTTACTTAATGTATTAGAGTTTCTTAGTTTCAATTTTTGATGTCCATGCTCCAAAGATAAATGTGCTATATATTCATAGCAGCCACTCATAAGTTAAAAATATATATAAAATTCAGTAAAAACATTACTTATCTTGAAATGAAATTCATTATTAAAAATGGCTTACTAAATTTTCTCTTTCTCTGCCTAAATTAACATCATTTTTGATTTCATCAACATTGTGACTGCTTAAATTTTATTTCTTCCATATTTTTTCTGTTTGTCTATTTTATAGAGAGGTAAGTGCTCAGGCATAAATGTTTTCAGAAAGTTCTTTGTAGTGGTGGGTTAAAATATATGCTTATATTTGTGGCAATTTGGGGAAGAAGTTAAAAATCAGTGTAGTTTTCTCTGCTGAGAAGCTAATCAGATAATGTTTACTTGTGTGATTTCTAATCAAGAAGTTTCATTTTGGGGGGAATTAAAAATTAAAGCATCTTTGGAGATAACTTTCAGAAGGGAACGCTCCTTTTTTTTCTTTATTTTATTTTATGATGCTATGTTAATCACCATACATTGCATCATTAGTTCTTGATGTAGTGTTCCATGACTCATTGTTTGTGCATAACACCCAGTGCTCCATGCAGAACATGCCCTCTTTAATACCCATCACCAGGCTAACCCATCCTCCCACCCCTCTCCCCTCTAGAACCCTCAGTTTGTTTCTCAGAGTCCATAGTCTCTCATGGTTCGTCTCCCCCTCTGATTCCCCCTTTCATTTTTCCCTTCCTACTATCTTCTTTTTTTTTTTTTTAACATATAATGTATTATTTGTTTCAGAGGTACGGGTCTATTTGAAATATTGTCGACACCTACTATTCATTGAATGCTTACAAAGTCCTGAGAACTCTCTAAGCATTTTAAGTGTGTATTTTATTCAAGTTCCATTGTAACTCAAGCAAAAAGTAAGCCTAAGAAATGAGAGAGAGGAGAAATGTCAAAGGAATTTAAGTTCCTCAAGATCACATAGCTACTAAATGGCAGAACAAGAATCCAAACTTACATATTCTGACACTAGCGCTTGAGTACCTGATCACTGACCTCAACTGCCTCCCAAGAGAAAAAACAAATGAAAAGGAATGATATATTACTGATAACATTGATGGAGCCTGGACATTTTTTTCCCTTATGTGGCATCGGATGTATCTTTAAAGTGATAAAACTAACTGGAATGGCCAAAGTTTCATAACAGAATTAAATCACATGGCATGAAAGATACTTCATTGATAAGAAGATGTGATACTTCCCCTTGGCATTTGGACTACCATTTGACAATTTACAAGTAACTATTTTTAAAGAGATCAGAAATACATACAAATTTGTAGAAATGAACATACACTGTTAGATTTCTGCAGTGCCATATCTGAAGTCAAACAGACTATTTGTTTCAGCATTACACACAATCTTAAAATGTATGTATTACTTTTATAATTTTAATCCACATTTGCATTGCTATTTTCCCACACTTAGACTCCAAATGTAAAAAGATCTTAGGAAGTTATTAATAAAGGGATTTTGAAGTTGAGTCTTTTGGTGCCATCTTCTGGCATGAATTACTGTATAAAATATTTCAAATTCTAACAAGTTTCTAATGATTAAATAAGTTAAATTAGCTGGCTTCATGTTTGTTCAGTATATAAATTTCTGCTTTGAGCTTGCTTTCACTAAGGTCAATATGGAGAGGGTCTTGAATTATATAAAGGCAATATTCAAATTCCATTATAATATTTAGCATATAATTACTGAACATAGAAAGAAAAAAAAAACTGTTAGGAAAAGTAGTGTGGCATTAAAAAATTAGGATTCTTCTATTAACTAAATTTTGCCAATAAATTTAAAAATGTTATTTTTTTCTGAGCAACTATAGGACTTGATACCTTTTTTTTTTTAAGATTTTATTTATTTATTTGAGACAGAGAGAATGAGAGACAGAGAGCATGAGAAGGAGGAGGGTCAGAGGGAGAAGCAGACTCCCTGCCGAGCAGGGAGCCCGATGCGGGACTCGATCCCGGGACTCCAGGATCATGACCTGAGCCGAAGGCAGTCGCTCAACCAACTGAGCCACCCAGGCGCCCCAGGACTTGATACCTTTAATTGTTCTTCGAATTAATTGCATTTGATCCGATGCTATAATGTTTACAAACTCCTTCATGACACTCTACTCAGGTTATTTCTGTTTGATTAGTATGTCATTTATTGCACAAAGCTTAATATTATGCTGTCTTTATTTGCCATGCATTCCTCTGATAAAAAAACAAAACAAAACAAAACAAAACAAAACAAAAAAAACAGAAGAAGAATTTCTGGAGGGAAAGGTAAGGTGAGAAAATTTTATCTAATGACGGTAACTTATTTTTCCTGGAAACTATTAGCATCTAGAGCTATTACAGCTAGAATTTAAGAACAAAATTAGGGGTGCCTGCGTGGCTCAGTCGTTGAGCGTCTGCCTTCGGCTCAGGTCATGATCTCAGGGTCCTAGGATCGGGCCCCACATCGGGCTCCCTGCTCGGCGGGAAGCCTGCTTCTCCCTCTCCCCCTCCCCCTGCTTGTGTTCCCTCTCTCGTTGTGTCTCTCTCTGTCAAATAAATAAAAAAAAATCTTTAAAAAAAATTAGTGGACTACAATAAATGCACCCTTAGATCATGCTGATCTTATCATTATGCAAATTTTACAGCAAATTTAACCATTCCTAGAAAACCAAAATGGAAAATTTGAGCACAAGCAATTTTTAGCTTATTATTAGCTCTTGTCATTATTGTTATTAGCAATAGTAGTATTAGTACACCTCTTCAAATACTCCAGTTTTCTAAATTTGAAAAGGAAGCCTTTATCCCTTTGAAAATTTGGGATACCATGTATTCCTAATTCCCTGTATATGCTTTGCAAAGTTTTTTGCCAGTTATTTTCCCCAATCTAGAGTTCGTTCATTTTCTTCATATTTAGTTTTGTTAAAAAGTTACAGAATCTCATTAGAATGTACTTACTGCAAGATTCTAGAGGATAGTGCAGACAGTATAAAATTACCAAATTACCAAATATATATATTTAACATGGGAAAGAAGGGCAGGAAGAGGCTCAATTCTCCATAAGAACATTTCTAGAAGAGAAATAATGAGTTTTGAATAGTAAATGAGGTTTATCAAAATATTTATTAATCTATAATTTATTAATCTAATTCCTCTCAGGTGATATTTCAGAACTGTTGACAATCTCCCTTTCCTTCCTTCCTTCCTTCCTTCCTTCCTTCCTTCTTCTTTCTCTTTCTCTTTCTCCCTTCCTTCCTTCCTCTCTCTCTCTCACTTTCTCTCTCTCTCTCATTGTGATTTAAGGTTTAGACTTTTTTTATATATACTTAAATTTCCTTTCATTTTCTTAGGAAGCATCATCCAAAAAATTTGGTCCAATGATCTCACAGTAGAGCTCAACTATCTATCAGTGCATCTAGATGCATCTATCTACAGTATCTATCATCTATCTGCTTTTGACTTATGGTATTTCCAAATTGATCAAATAATTTCAATGCATTGTTTTTAAGTCAGTATTTTGTCAATAATGTGTTATTAAGATTTATATAATTAGATATGGTTATTAGATTACAAAAAGAGGAGAAACAAATGTTTAAATTTATCCTGTATGTATTGTATGAATATGTAACATTGCACATTAGTTAAAGTGTGGAGTTCTGGAGTCAAACAACCAGGATTTCAATCACACACTTCTACTGATTTTTATCTTTGTGAAAATTGCCAAGTTCTTTAGTTATTTAAATCAGTTTCTTCATCTTTGCATTTGGAAAGAAAAGTTAACTTTTCTTTATCATACTACCCTAAGAGATTGGATCAGGCCTGGTTAGTACTTGGATGGGAGATAGTGCATCTAAAACATTTAACCTAATTCTTAACTCATAGTAAGTAACAAGTTAATTAATATTATTAATGTTTCATATGTACAGGAAAATTTGAACATTTCTATATATATTAGCACAGTTTTAATAATTAATCTGAAATATTATTTTTATCATCTTCAGATTTAATGTCAAAATGTCTTTTAACCTCATTTAAATATTTTGTACTTCCATATTATGTAGTCATGATTTTTCTTTCTTTTTTTTAATTTGGGTTGAATGTTAGTCAACATTAAAATGGACTTTTTAGCTCAAAACTCTGAAATATAAAAGTTATACATTACAATATTGTTGTTGTTTTCTGAAAAAGCAAAAAAAAAAAATTTTTTTTGAGTACCAAGGTTGAACAAGGAACTCTTTTATAGAAAATTAGACATTTAACTGAATATAGCCAAGTGGTCAATTCCTTTTTAAGATACTACGATATATCTCTAGATAAAATATCTTATCTAAAACTTTTCAATTTTTAGATAAAAACCCCCATATAAAACCCCCACAAGGGTGCCTGGGTGGCTCAGTCAGTTAAGCGGCTGCCTTCGGCTCGGGTCATGATCCCAGGGTCCTGGGATCGAGCCCCGCATCGGGCTCCCTGCTCAGTGGGAGGCCTGCTTCTCCCTCTCCCTCTGCCTGCCTCTCTGCGTACTTGTTCTCTCTCTTTATCTCTCTGTCAAATAAATAAATAAAATCTTTAAAAAAAAAAACCCACAAAAATATTATTTACTCTTTGCTTTTTTCAACATTGGTTCACTTATATTACACTAAGTATTTTTCATCTTTCTTAAAAATGACAACCACATGTTATTAAAGCCAAAAATGTGACCACATGATAAACAAGCTCAGTTTCAGTGTTGCCAGGTGTGATTTGAATGTTCCTGAAATGTTAATGTCATGGATGCAGATTGAACAGACGTGAAATTTTTATCTATCATCTATCTATTTATCATCTATCTATCTATCTATCTATCTATCTATCTATCTATCTATCTATCTATCATCTATCTATCTATCTATCATCTATCTATCTATCTATCTCTCTATCATCTATCATCTATTTAATTATTTTAAATTAAACCCTTGACCCAAGAATGGTCCTCCTCTAGCGGGGAAGGTCGTCTCATTAGAGCACACAGCTTCAGAAAGGAAGGACATGGAGCAGGGATGGAGGACAGAGACACATGCCTAGTCAAGCAGAGCAACGGAATCAGCTCTGACGATCAATAGGGTGACAGGTGTAGGCAGATCACCCTCACATCCTGTTCTACTCCACTTTGAATCTAGTAAAACAAATGAACAAACATAGCATGTTTACCAAATTTCTGTAAATTATTTTGGAATTTAGCTCTTTATAAACTCAGTGAGCCCTGGAAATGAATTTTGATGTGCCACACACAATAGCATAGTTTTGTTTTGTTTTTCCAATAACAGGCCATTTAAACACAGAAGCTCTTTTTAATATTATTAAGACTTCACCCTGGTTTGACTTCTTCTAATAACTTAATTATTTAATCATATACTGGCAAGTTGTTTTGAATAATTTATTAACAATATGCTATAAACATAAATGAATGAATTAATACAAGAAAGGCATTTCATTGAGAGAAAGTTTCTGGAACTAACTTCTTGTATGATCTTGAGAAGCTTTTAAACTTCTCCAAGGCTTTGTTTCTTCATGTGTGAAATAAGGGGTTTGGAGTCAATAACCCTTTCAATTTTATCTTATCAGCTCTGAAATTCTCTGAGCATATGTTTCTGCCAGCCGGAGGAATATGAATGTAGTGGGGCACTTTATTGTATTAATTTATTTTGTTTTTGCAGCTGGAGGAGAATCTTAGGATAAATAAATAACTAGAATGGACAAACCTTTGTGTATTTTATGGTCCTCATTTGTCTCAAGGTTATACTAATGGATATTGTGTTTCAGAGTCTCAAAGAGAAGTTAAGGGCACCCTGGAGATTATCCTTATCCAAGCTTTTACGTGGGAGTCCTGACCCATTTATAGGAATTCATCAGGGATATAGAAGAGGAGGGAGTACGTGTTGATACATTTTGTTTAATGAGGGTGTCCCCAAGGTAATGAGATTTGAGGTTTGGGGTGGGTTCCATGATTGGCAGGAACCTCTTCAATTGCAGGACCTGTGGCAGGTTAATGGAGTGTGTGTGTGTGTGTGTGTGTGTGTGTGTGTGTGTGTGTTTGAGAGACAGAGACAGAGACGGTAGGAGAGAGTTGATATATTTACTAATGAAAATTCAGGGAAAATAATTTTTAAAAAATTCCCTGACCAATGCTGGTATAGAGGAGTAGATCTGCTTGACTTTAAATGCTCATAGAGATCATAAGCAGTCAGAGTAAAAGGAATTGCAACCATAATAATTTGCTATAGAAAAAGTGAGAGTCTGTTTCTTAAGTTGTATGTTCTAGGTAAGGTCTCTAGTACCATACTCCTACAGAAGGAGAAATATTTTATTTTTTTTTTAAGATTGCTGCAGACTGAATTGTATTCCTCAACAACAAATTCATATTTAGAAGCCTTATTCCCCAACGTAACTGAATTTAGAGATAAGGCCTTAAAGGCGGTCATTCAAATTAAATGAGATCATAAAGGTGGGGGCCCTAATCCTGTTGAACTAGTGTCCTCGTAAGAAGAGGAAGAGACACGAATATCTCTCAATCTATACCTATATGTCTATATGTATATCTACATAGATACCTATACATAATGCATAATATTATTCTCTATTCTTTATTTCAAAAATATACATGAAATGTTAAGGGGCCAAAGTGATACTATCTCAGTTACTGTAGTTTTATGATTAAACTAGATATATGATACTTTGAGGTCTACAGATTCATTTTTTGCTTCAGTTTTTCTTGAATATTTTTGACCCTTTGTTTTTCCATTTGCATGATCAATTCAGTTTGCCAAAAATGTGCTGGAATTAACTTTGAGATGAAATTGAATCAATAAAGCAGTTTGAAGATAATTGATATCTTTTTAATATTGACCTTTTATGGGTGAAAATGGTGTATGTTCCATTTATATAGCGTTTCTTTAATAGTTCTTTGTAGTTTTTTATGTAAAGAAGTTGAGTATATTATATTTTGTGGCTACTTTAAATAATATCATGTATAAAGTAGATCTTTATATATTTTATTTTTATTCAGCAAAGTTGCTAAATGTACCTAATAAATTTCACTTAAAACGCTAAGTTAACTTTTAAACTTATATTTTGCAACTCATGTAAAGGTATAATAACATACATGACCTCTTCGCCTAAAATGCCTGACCCTAGAAGGACCAATCAATGATACACTCTAACATATATTATTTCAGTTAATGCTAGCATTTTAACTATTTCATCATGAGCAGATAGATGTGCATTGTGTTTTTGTGTAAAGCACATTATCATCGAACTCCTGCTCCCACTCCACGTTCTAGTTCAATGATATACTAAACAGTTTTTTTGCTGATGATATGTGTTTGAAACTTTTAAAGAGATTGAATCTCTTTTGTTGAGTTAGGAAATGGAAAAGAATAGCAAAATACATTTAAATTTATGACGTGTTCTTCAACTACAGAAATTATATTTTAAAATTTGGAATTTCCTTTCTACCTTCTATCATTCATCATTCTTAGTATGTTTGCTGAAGTATAATATTGAGAGAGACAGAGAGAGATATTATTAGAAAAAAAGATAATCCATCCTTTATATTATAGAATTCCTTTATTTAATGTAACTTTAACAAGTTTTGTCAACATTATGTTTCCTGTGAAACAGGATGGAAGATTGTATATTCAGTATCTTTTTGATTGCACATGAAGTTGAATGTGTCAGTTTAGCGAGGTAAACAAAATTGAACTGAATGCAATATACTGTGCTTTATTGGACTGTTAAAGTTTCTGGAATATAAGTATATGAGTTTCTGCAGAGTTTGGTGGTGGTTCCCTAGTGAATGTATTGTGTTCTTATTTCCAAGCATACACTGAAAACACAATGATATGAACAATGCTGTAAGTAAATCTCTGGTAACTATGTATGATTAATAAACTAACATATAATTGGAAGTAAAAATCAGTGAAATGTAAATAAAACAGGTAAATAATACCTAATTCTTAAGACATAGGAAAAAATTGAATGCAAAATTGTTCCATAGAAATTGTATTGTATAATGAATATAGATAATATTAGATTGTATAATTTAGTAGTGACTTCTAATTCTCTATTACACATGTACCCCTTATTCCTTAGTAAGGACATACCCTCTCCCCTGTGGGAGGGAAGGAGAAATTGTGTACCTTACATATAAGAAGTAACCTTAGAAGGAGGGAACACTTTTTTTGTTCCCCAGTCTGTTCCTATTGTTGCTGGCTGCAATGAGTATATGAAATCTGCAGCTCTCTCAAAAATCTCAGGACATTAGATTAGATGCTGTAGAAGGGAGGACAGTAAAAAGGAAGTACCTGAGTCCCTTACAACTTTGTGAAATTGCTGTACGAGTTCTGAATTGCCTACATATGTTTTTGTTTTCTATGAGCTAGAAATAGATATTTATCATGTAAAATCATTGTTATTTAGTTGCTTCCAAGCAATCTAATGCTAACAGATCATCATGAGTAAATTTAAATTTTAAAAATGAGAAAAAAATTGTTCAAAGAAAGTGAAAAGCAACTATCACTCTTTATCAAAACATTTCATATAGATATTACATATATTTCTGATCTTTGCAATTATCTGGGGTTGTTTTTCATTTCATTGATGTAACTTACTAAAAAATTGAATTAGATTTTTTCTTTATATGCGCAATGATTTGTGAATGACATTTTGCAAAATAGAGGCCGTGATAGTAAAATGGTAATCATATCTCATTCTATTAAAAGGGTTTCCCAACTGAGTTTAAAAAATATAGTTTGAGAATACTCAGAACCAGTTTTGGTTAAGGAGAAATATTAAATATTTGATTTAATTACTGACATTTAGATTTAGAATAATATTTCACTTTCTTTGAATTTTGATCACTTTATAATTTTTATTAAAAATACTTTGCTAAAAAATACTTTGCTAGAAAAGCTAGATTTTTTAAAAGAAGTTTCACTACATTTCAAGTAAAAGAAAAATCTCTCAGAGAGAGAAAACCTTTCAAATAAGATGACTGAAAAAAACATTCTTGGCTAATCTCGTTCAGTCATTGTTCATCATTTATAGATTTTTCTCAAACTTCAATTACCTTCTCCCTACAGGTAGGGAAAAGGTAGAGGAAAACAGATCAAGCACAATTCTAGGTCAGTGATTTAATGCCAAACCACATGACCTGAGTACACATATGAACAAAGTATCAAAGAACTTAAGAATTTCATAGGTCTTCAAGGTCTATAGGTTTTCTGCTTCCAAAATTTTCTGTATTGTAACACTATTTCCTTGAAATCTGAGAAAACCAGAATTTGTATTCAAATACATTTGGAAAATATTTTGTATTATATTTTCTACCTCATTCATTTGCACATTTAAGGCTTCATATTGTCTTACACTAATTCTATTTAAATCATGCATTACCAATGAGCATCCCTAAGGGGATGAATATTGGTTCTTGGGACTGAAAACTTCCTAGATATTAAATAGTTTGTATTAGTATTAATATTATGCATTAAAATAGTTTGACCCTCCCAAGCTCAACTCTACTGGACAACACAAACATGGATAGGGATGGTGATTAGAAAAAAAAACAAACAAACATCTAAAAGTCTCTTTAGTAGATAATATAGAAAAATAGATTGTAAAACACTATTTCAGAACATTTTTCTAAATTTTTAATGTATGGCACTTCTATAAAAATGGATAACCTAAAAATTGTATATATATTCTGTCCTTAGTATATCTACTAAGGAAAATATCGCAAAGCAGTATTCATTTAGATAGCCCTTGGAAATTTAGATAATTTTTGGGAAAAAATGAAGTTGTATACTCAACTCACGTCATAGACCATGAAATTCCAGAGGGGTTAAATGAGTATATGCTTAGACATTAGTGCTCTTACTTTTTAGGCAAGTGAGTAAGTGGAGAGCTGAAAAGAGTCAAAACCAAGATATTTACTCTCACTGCAAAATCTATTTTGGCATACTGAGTTTTCTCCCAGAATTTGATTCCGCTTCTTTTTAAAAAGAAAAGTACTGAAGATTTTTCCCCTCAGGTAAAATATTGGGCTTTCTGCACAGATATGAAAAAAAGGACCTGAGGCATTTTAAGAAAAACATTTATTATCTCCCTTTTTTGGCTTCTTTTTTCCTCCTGCAGTCTTACCTGCTCTTTGGAGACAACGAATGCTGCTGGTTTTCATGGGGTAGACAGGAACCCGCACCTGTCCAGGTTGCAGCCTTCTCCCTTGGTTTCTATTATTGGTTTTCACCCTTTTTACATGCTGCCCCTTGCAATGCATTAAATTATGTTTCTTGAAGAACATCCTTTTCTTCAACTTATTGTACTTTTTTTTTTTAACCACTGTTTTAACTTTGCTAGTGTTTCAAATGAGAAAACAAATTTAGCTCTCCATCCTAAACTTCTCATCAACTGCTGTTAAAAAGTAACAAAAGTTTGTATTCCATTTAAGCAATCTGTATCTCTACCAATAATCACCCAATCAAAGCAAGCCCCGATTGCCCTGTTGAAGGAGGGATTTCACTGCTGGCACCCATGAATGAAGAGGGTATGGGGGAGAAGTGGTGTACCTGCAATGTTGTTGATTTGTTTTGGACCACAAGTTCCTCAAAAATTAGCCCTATGTTGTCTTTCTTTTTTGTAATTTTATATGGCTTTACTAAATCAGGAATACATGATAATTTATACAATATATGTGCCTCTAAAGCAGTGGTTGAGGAATTTTTACGTTTCAAAAAATTAACCTAGGGGAACCTGGCTGGCTCAGTCAGTGAAGCATGTGACTCTTGATATCAGGGTCATGAGTTCACACCTCACTTTGAGCATAGAGAGTACTTAATTAATTTTTTAAATTCACCTAAAAACTAATAAATTCATATATTACAATACTATCTTTATTTATCTAAAATTCATTATAAGTATCAAATTCCACAAAATAGATCTAATAAAAACAAATTGGAAATTTTTATATAAAAATATGTACAACTTCTACCTAAACATTTTTAATTGAAGACAATATTTTTTTTTTAAGATTTTATTTATTTATTTATTTGATAGAGACACAGCGAGAGAGGAAACACAAGAAGGGGGAGTGGGAGAGGGAGAAGCAGGCTTTCCGCTGAGCAGGGAGCCCGATGCGGGGCTCGATCCCAGGACCCTGGGATAATGACCTGAGCCAAAGGCAGATGCTTAACAACTGAGCCACCCAGGCACCCCTGAAGACAATATTTTTGATGAAGTAGAAATGAATGTATATACATATCATATATTTGTACTTTATGTTTTGTATTTTATGAGGTGTTTAATCTTGTAGACACTAACAAGAATGCCTCATATAATCAAAACCTGTCTATGGATGTAAAGTATGGCACTTTTAACATTTAATACTATAAAATCAGCTTCAGTATAAGAGCAAATTATGTGGTAAAGAGATTTTTTTTTAAAGCAAACCCTTTGAAAATGTGCTGTGTGCTCTATGATCACTTTAGAATAAATTAGAAGTGTTTGAAATATTACTTGTGTGTTATTGAAAATAGTAAAGAAAAACCGTGTTCTCACCTCCTTTGCATCAGTGCATCTTTTATGACTTCATTAAAAATGTGTTGATTGAATAGAATATATATTCACTGGAAAAGCTGACTCTGTTCTAGTATATATGGATCACACTACTTACATATGAATTTAAACAAATAACTAAAACATATCTGTTGCTTAAATGAGATACCGGGAAGTAGGTAACATTTTTCAGGATGCTTCAGTGAAAGCATAGGGTACTACAGTTTTAACAACGGTAATTAATTTTTTTATTAATTTCCTGGAAAGGTATACATTTTCAGTGGCACTAAAATATAATAAATAATAAATAATTTATTATTAGCCTTTATCAACAGTAAATAACACCAATGAAAATCACAATACTTCAATATTCCATTTATAGCTGATAAGTATTAGACTCCATCTAAGATTGCATTAAAAAGACCCTGTAGAACAACTTGTTCATAGGCCAGTTTTACCTAGAAAGAAATCATGTAATATTCAAAACAGGACAGTGTTTTAGCAAAGATAAATACAAATTATCTTTTATTGGGGAATAAAATATGGTGGAGAAACTGTATGTTTATCTTTTTTGATAGTGAAATTTTGTAGAAGTTTTCTACATAACTTCTCTTACTTTTCAAATGAAAACACTTTCTCATTTTACTTCTGAAAGGTCTGCTACTGTAAACAAAACATCTCTTCGGACTAATGCTGTCCTCTACATATACTCCCTCCAGAAGAGTTTATCATGAGACTTCAAAGAACATCTCAAAGTTACAAATCCCAAATGTTTGTCTTCAGCCTAGACTTTTCCCATGAAATTTGAACTATAAATCCGATGCTATAACACCTCCACTTGGATGCCCAATAAACAACTCAAGCTTAAAATGTCCAAAACTGAACTCCAAATATTTTTTCTTCAAACTTGCTCCATCAAGAATCTTTTTCATCTGTTATTGCCAACCTCTTCCATTTTGTCACACAAATAAAATATATTGGAGTCATCTTTGACATTTATCTTTCTCTTAGACCATTCAGTCCATCAGGAAATCCTTTTGCTTCTACAATTTGCCACTGTCTCCCTGCATTGCTCTATCAGTAGTCCAGACTACTGTTATCTCTAGACTTTATTATTATATGTCTGTTTCTACTCTTGTTCCTTATAGTTTATTGAATACAGCTAAATAGAGCTGTTCTGTGATGCTGTAAATCCTATCCTGTCATCTTCTGCTCAAACCACTCAAATTGCAAATTGCATCAAATCAATTACATCAATACCAAATAGCTTACCTTTCGGACCTCATTTCTTTCTACTCTTCTCCTTTATTATGTTGCTTCAGCTACCACTGTGCTTTCCTCATCCATATCAAAATGTCTCCATTTTAGGATTTTTGCATTTGGTTTTTCCTCCCAGATCTCCAAATATCTAGTTGCCTAAACTCCATCCATTTTCCCTCCTGAAATGTCATCTCTTCCATTAAGTTTTCATTTACCATCTAAATGAACTTGCAGGGGGACCTGGGTGGCTCAGCTGGTTAAGCGTCTGCCTTTGGCTCAGGTCATGATCCCAGGGTCCGAGGATCCAGCCCCCAGTCATTGAGCTCCCTGCACAGCAGGGAGTCTGCTTCTCCTTCTCTACACCCCCTCCCGCTACCCTTCCCTGTTCATTCTCTTTCTGAAATAAATTTTAAAAAATATTAAAAAAATAAATGAACTTGCAAATCATCACTCTTCTTCCTGAACTCTTTAACCCCTCTTCTGCTTTATCATCTGTTTCACCTCCCTAGATTGTGAGGATTAGAAGAACAGACATATTCCTCCTATCCCTAATAGATCAGAGTTTGATATATAGAAAGTGCTAAATACTGAATATACCATGGAGTGACTAAATGAATGAGTAATATTTTAATGACATTTAAAGTAGTTTAATAAAAATATATAATTGGAACACTCAAAGAGATCATTATAATATTAAAATAACTATAGCAATAAGAAATAAAGTCTTTACCCTCAAAAAGCAAATGCCTTGGCCATATGATGTTTTAAGACTAAGTGAAAGAAAATATTTAGAGTACAATTGTTTAAAATGTCAGTTTAGCAAATGATGGATCATCTTGATGACATAACCTTAAAATATATATAAATAAATATGTTTTTAGATTACTCATGGGGATTCTTGGGTCTTAAGGTTGGTAATTTTAGTTGGTTAAAATTTTTCTGACTACATATCATGACCAATAATTGACTCAAGTCAAAGAAATATCTTCACTAGGCATGGAACAACCTGATTCACTTCCCCTCTTAATCAAATTTAAATATAAAATAATTCGGGTAATTTTCAGTTGCTTAAGTGGGACCAAACTTAAAAAAAATCATCCGGACTAAATGGACTACTTAACTGAAAGAAATACTTCTATAGTTCTGCAGGTAGTAATCATACAGAGTTCTCTCCTGAAGTTAGGAGATGTGATTAATATGTGAGACTATGTTATTCTTAGTTACTCAGAGAAAAGAAGAAGCATGAGGATTCAAGCTCTTCCTACTGTTGCAAAAAGGAAAGGGGTCATAAAAATCACTTTATTTCCAGTATGAAGGATTAATAAAGAATTCCCAGATGCCCTTAAACTTGTTATAAGTGGTCAAAGGTAAAACTACATTTTAACAGTAAGTTCAGTTTCCTTTCAACATAGGTCAAGAGTTAACTTTTGACCTAGGTCTAAAGTCCCCATGCTGTATTTGAGCTTTCCATCTTCTTCTTTAGAGATAAAGAGGAAGTCTGAGCCCTTAGTTTAACAAGTGGATCTGCGGAAGTCTGGACCCATCTAAAATTTCCAATTAGGGCCAGGAACCAGGTGGTAGACTCACTTCTCCCTTAATATATATTAGGGCAAATTCACTGACGTAAGACATAACTACCTCTAGGCTTTATTACTGCCATCAGATGCCAGAGAGGTTCTCACTGTTTAAATCACAGCTTTCCTAAACTCCTTGGCTCCACTGACACCTTGACTTTTTCACCCACTATCTATCTTGAATCTGCTATTACTACATTCATTCTACCTTTTCTATGTTTTTATTATTCACCATGAGAAAGCCCCAAATTCCCAGGTCATTTATACCTCAACTTTAATGTTCCTTCCTAAGAAAAGATGCCTCCTTATCCCCTAATCAGTTAAGGTTTCTGTTAAAAACTGTTATACTCTGTTATTACTTATACAATTATAATGACATAATTGCTTCATTCCTTATTTGTCTCTTCCCAATAAATATAAGTTCCATAAAAAACAGGGTGGCCATATTATAGTTTATAAATATCCATTTATAACTTGTCCCATTATCCCCAATAACTATTGAAATGTTAAAAAATAATACTTAATAATTATTTGTTGAATGAGTTCATTTTATCAAAGGATCAATGGCTTATTTATAAACACTATTTTCTGACATATAAGCAGTAATATATTAATTATTTTTGCTGATTACTACTACAAAGCATACTCAGAAATGTTGATTATCAAGAATAATACCACACACCATTTAATTACTTAAATAAGAATTTGACAAGATTTGTAACATGTTATATATTGTGTGCATTTGTATAAGCATGAAACGTTATATTTCTTAAATGTTCAGTGAATGGCACATTCCAGCTTATTAAATGTTGATTTAATCTAATATGAATATTAAAATTAACTATTCTAGTTTCACTTATAAAATATAAATGGTGAGACCTATCTAGGAAAGTCATATATTTTTCAGGATTTACTTCAATCATATTTATTCATTTCATTTCAAAAAATAATATTTTGCCTTGCATTATTGTTTACTCTGATGTTATTATAAAGTTCATATTTTTTGATAAATGGTATATTTTAGCAGAAGTTATGTATTATTAATTCATAATACTGTCATTCAAAACAACTTCTTAGATTATATGTGAAAAATAGTTCCCCAGGGATTCCCAAAATATATGAAACCTGATCTCTAAAAAAAAAAAGAAGAAGAAGAAAAAAAGAATTAGACTTTATCAATTAGTTTAGCCTCTGGATAGGCACTAAAATATATGGTCTTACTGCCTTAAGAAAGAATGAAAATATACATCAAAACCATACTATTACTGCAACTAATATATTCAATCATCTACTATAGAGTATGGCACTTACTCTATAGGAATACTTATTTTTATCAATCAAGAATACTAAACAGGAATGACTTTTCATCAATCTCACCAAGAGCAGTCACGCCTTTCTAGTTTGAAACCTGCTATAAAATGTGTCTTTAGCTATCAAATCTCTGTGCTAAGCAGAGCTGAAAATGCTAGCTCAAATTAGTTTTTGAGAGGGCAAATAGCTCTATTTGGGTCTTCACTGAGTTTTAAAAGATTTACTTAGGTTGGAAAATTGGGTAAAAGCTTACTGTGTCTGAATTCTACACTTAACCTTAAAATTTATGGTGAAAAAACCCACATTCTATACATACCATCCAAAGCTTTATCAGAGGTGGGTATCAAATGAGAATTTATAAATATTAATTATAGAATAAATAGTATTCCAGAATAAATACAATTAAAAGATAACTTTAAAAAAATTAAGCCTAAAATATATATTATCCCTGAAAGTAAAAAAAATCTAAAATTTAATAAAAGATTTTTATTTTCCTGGAATATTTTTTAAAGAAGTTATACATTATTTTCTTATATCACTATAAGATATATAATATTTAGTACATTTATTTCACTTTCTATAAAAAGTGTAGCAAACATAGAACATCAGGTAAGAAACAATACTTTTTGTTATCTGCACTAAGGAAACAATACCTTTTGATGTTAGAAAATCCTGTTAGAAAATTTCATTTATTGGTGGCCTATGTGCATTGACCAAAGAATATGATAGAAAATAGATACAAAAATGTAAAATAAAATGCATGTCATTCAGGATTCTGACTTGCTTAGAATATACTGATTTCACATATGCATTACAGTTTTCATAAATTTACTATTACTCTCATTTAATTCTTAAGCTGCCATATTAATTTACATTGTGAAGAAAAATTACTGTGTATATATAAGTATATATATATATATAATATTTTTATATATTTTTGAACTAAGTCTCCAAAAAGGAATGGGAAGTTTTAACAAACTTAAAATGTACAAAGATAAAAAAGAAATGATCTACTGAAATATTGATAAGGTTTAGAGACTGAGTGTTTTTTGGATATACAGGAAGATGTTACACAATAATTTTGTTTATTCACATATTCATAGAAAGTTCTGAGGAAATGGTGTGGTCCCATTCCTGAACAGAAGATAAATATAAGCCCTAGAAATGTGAATGACTGGTTTTCAGTAGATAGCAGCAAAAATACACCAGGGGAAACATTGCTTAACATCCAATGTTTTGCATGTACAACTTAATTTTAATTTCACATAATATATATATAATTAATACTAATTACAAAGAATATAAATTGTTAAAACCCTATGAGGAATGTCTCTCATAATTCACTTAACCATTACTGGCCTTCTGGCTATTTCTTAAACCCTCCAAGGAGGCTGCTGGCCTGGGTTGTAGTTGTTGATATCCCTTATACTCCAAGAGTATATCCATTATACTTTAAGAGAGAGTTACAGAATTCATCCCCATACTTTACATCACATTGGCTCAAATTCTTTTTAACACATTGTTCTTTCCTGACTACTTGATATTAAAATGGAAGCTCTCTAATACCCCCATCACTATATACTATGCTTTCTTGCTTTTATTTTTTTTAAGATTTTATTTGTCAGAGAGAGAGAGAGAGAGCACAAGTGGAGGGAAAAGCAGGCTCCCCACTGAGCAAGGAGCCCAATGCAGGACTTGATCCCAGGACTCTGGGATCATTACCTGAGCTGAAGGCAGATGCTTAACCGACTGAGCCACCTAACTATCCCTATGCTTTCTTGCTTTAATATTGCTTTTTTTTTCAACACTTGATATATTATTTATTTTATTTACTGTATGTCTACATTTTAATCTCTGTAAGACTCTGTCCACTTGATTCACTACTGTATGTTGATGTCTTGATAAATTGGTCAAGTATTAGGTTCTAGTAAGTATTTGTAGAATATATAAGTATCACTAGTCTGCACCCCTCCCCCCTCCCCTCCCCCCCCTTTTTTTTTTACCAAGAGAGTCCACTGACATAATTCATGTAAGTCAACCTCCCATATAGGTCAGGGCATGGAGGAGAGGCACAAATAAAGCTGGATAGATAAAGGGAAGAAACCCAGAACAATAACGTTCTCTAAAACCTTTGCCATCATTTCTGATCCACCAAGCATTCTATCTGGTCATAATCAAATATATTAAGTATTCCTCATATGTAAAATGAGTGTAATAAAGGTAATCTTCATATGTAAAATGAGTAACCCTTAATAAAGGTAACTTCTTTACAGGCTTTATATAAATATACAATGAGTTAATTCTGTTAAAATGCTTAGTGAGTGACTGCCATGTGGTTTATGCTCAATAAATACCAGCTATTATTATTTTTACTTTATTGCTGGGCATTTGTGTTTTCTCCAGACTTCTAGTTTCTCTAAATAAAAATAATAATAATAGCAATAGCAATAACAATAAAGAAACACGTCTGTACGTAATTTTGGAGAGAACTTCCATTTTCTGGAATTAATTATTCATATAATGGCCTTAATGAGACAAACTCTATGAAAAGTTATATTTTGTGTTATATAGGTGTGTATTGCAATGTTGACACTTGGTACGATTTTTATTCCCACAGCAATAATTGAGGAAGTTACCACTCACTCAACAAAAGAGTATTCATATAATTTTCATTTTTGTTAGTTTAATAAATAAAAATTATATCAGATTATTTTTAATTTAAAGTATCTTATTCATTTTATATATTTACTAATTTTGAAAATATATGTGATGGGGAAAATGTTAGTGAAAACAAAGACTGATGTAGGTTATTTCTATGTTTTATGGTCAGAAGTCTAATTTTTGTGAATGGAGATAGAAAGTTTTAAAACTCTCTTATCTCCTCAGAGATTTTGATGGGGAAGGGAGAAAAGAAAGAGTAAAATTTTATTTTTTTTCCTGTTTACAAAACTACTAAGATCTTCAGTCTGTAGCCCACTCAAACTTTGGCTACTTAATGGTTCACTTTTTGTTGTTGAAAGGTAGCAGAGAAATTCAATGAGTTTGAAATCTAAATTTTACTCACTAGCATTGAAATTTAGGGAGAATTTGAATAGAACAGATTCTAGAAAGGGAAGGTATGTGTTGCAAACATACTCCTCCATCTTTGGTTTATAGATAAATTTTCTTAACTGGTTTTTGATGACAAGAAGATTTTAAATTTAATAAAGTCCAATTTAACATTTTTTTTTTTATGGTTAGTACTTTCCATGAGTTATTTGAGAAGTATCACAGAGATGTTCTATGTTTTCTTGTAGTACTTTATAATTTTAATTTTATGTTTAGGTGAGTGATCTACCTTAAATTATTGTCATATATACTTTGAGGGAGGTGTTGATGTATTTTTTCCTATGTAGAGATCCATTTTTCTATTGCTATTTGTTGTAGATATTTTTTTTTTCTTTTTGATTTGCATTGGTACTGTTTTTGAAAATCCCTTGATATAAATGCTTATCCTGGCACTAATTTTGTTCTTTTGAACATAGTAGATTCTTAGAAGATTTTAACTATAGGAGATTCGATCTTTTAACCTTTGTCTTCTTTTTAAAATATATTATTCTAGTTATTTTAAGTTCATTGTATTTCAATATATATATTTTAGAATCAGTTGGCAATTTTGTTTGTAATTTCATATGGGCTTTCACTGAATCTATAGATTAATGTAGGCAGAATTATCCCTTAACAATATAGATTCTTTCAAATCATATATATGTGTGTATATATATATTCATTTTATATTTTCAGATGCTATTAAATTCATTTATTAGTCTTAGAAGCTTTTTTGAAGTTTTCTTATAATTTCTGTGTATACATTCTAATTAATCTGGAAATAAAAGCAGCTTTACTTCTTTAATTTCTATGATTGTGTCTATTGCATTTTTAAGAGACAAAGTAATGTTTAGAGGGGAGGATATTGACTAAACATGCATCTTACTTAAGAAAAATAAGCAAAAAATATCATCTGTAGATAGACAATTAGTAATAAACAAAGTAAACTTGAAGAGGAAAACAAAGTTGAGGGCTTAAACCAATAGATACTAGGATTCACCAAAAAACTCTAGTAACCTTGACTGTATAGATTTGGTATACTAATTGACGAACTGAACAATGGACAGAAAAAGGTGTTTGGAAAGTCCCACACATATACAGTTGCTTGACAATTGACATAAGTAAATGCTGTAATAACTAGAGTAAGGATATTCTTCAAAAGAAATTATGCTGGGTCAATTGGATATTTATAGGAGAGAAAGTGAGTATTGATCTGTATCATATGCCATTTACACAACATTTCAAATTCATTTATCTCTAAGAAAGGTAGAATAATAAAAATATTAGAATACGATATAGAGGAGTTGTTTCATGAACATACACTTTATCAAAAGTTTCATGGATAAAAACGTGATAAGCCATAATACAATAAAGTAATATATTATTTTAAAATAAAATATTATTCATTAAAAGATATCATTAAGAAAGTGCAAAAGGAAGTTATTGAGTGGAAACCTACTTCCAGTATGTATATTCAACAAAGTATTAATATAAAGAATACATAAATTACTCTTCCAAGTCAATGAAATAGAAGGAAGACAACAAAAAATGAGCAAGAGACCTAAACGGAGACTACACACACACACACACACAAGGATATCCGAAGGTAAGAAACCTGAAAACCTTATCAATCTTTTAATTATCATTAAAATCCATATTGAAACCACAATGTGAAATATTGTACAATACTGGAATGGCTAGATGGAATAGTCATAACACATTTAGTGTTAATGAGAATCTAGAACAACCGGAGATCTTATAGATTGCTAGATAGTACAGACTTTCTGGAAAACTATCAGTATCTACTAAATTTGACACTCTATGGCAAAACATATTATCCCAAGTAGATGCTAATAAAATGCAAATATGTATTCACAAAGCTATCTGCAAAAATGCTATTAGAAGCATCACTATGGAAGGCAGAATAATACCACCCCTCCCCCACAAGATGTCACCCACATCGTATCCTAAGAAGCTGCAATTATGTTATGTTACATGGCAAATGAGGCTTTGCAGATATGATTAAAATTAAAGACCTTAAAATAGAGAGATTAATTTAGATTATCCAGGTGAGCCCAATCTAATCCCATGAGCCCTGAAAGCAGAGAACTTTCTCCAGCTCGAGAAGAGATGAGGTGGAAGAAGGACTTGATCCGATCTTGGAGGGTTTGAAGCTGGAGATGGGAACATGACAAGGAATGCAAGTGGTCTTAAGGAGCTGAGAGGCTCCCACTGACAGCCTGCAAGGAAAAGGGAACCGAATGACAACCAAAATGAACTGCATACTACCAACAAACCGAATGATCTTGGAGGCAGATTCTTCTCTAGCACTTCCTGAAAGAGCTCAGGCCAGCTGACATCTTAAGGTTAGTTTTGTGAGACCTGGAACAGGGAACCAAAGGAGCCCACCTGGACCAAAAACTTCCAGAACTGTGAGATCCACTAAGTTTGTGTTACTCTGTTATGGCAGTAATAGAAAACATGTTCATACAGATATGATTTATGGGTAAAGGGACTTTGTCCTGGTGGGGAAATGATGATGTTTTCAATAAATGGTGCTGGTTCAATTGGATATCTATATTGAAAAAAAAAACAAAAAACTAAATTTTAAGCCACATCTCACATTCTACACAAAAATTAATTCCAAATGGATTATAGATCTGAAAAGGAAACAAGAATAAACAATAAGGGCTTTAGATGAAAACCTATTTGGGCAGGCACAAATTTATTAAACAGGACACAAAGACACTATGAAAGAAAAAAATAATTTGGATTACATTAAAGTTAAGAATTTCTGATAATCAGAAAAAAAATCTTAGGAGAATGAGGATAAAATATTCATATTGGGGAAAATATTTGCAAGAGATAAGCGAGAAAAGACTCTACTATCTATCATCTATCTATCTATCATCTATCTACCTATCTATCATCTATCATCTATCTATCATCTATCATCTGTCTATCTATCTATCTATTCCTGCAAAATAAATGAAAATAAACCAGACAACCCAATAGGAAAACATATGGGGCTGGAGGGAAGGGGAAATGGAGAGTTACCATTAACAGATATAAAGTTTTAGTTATGCAAGATGAATACATTCTAGAGATCTGCTGTAAAGAATTGTGCCTATGGTTAACAATACTGTGCTGCACATTTTATTTATTTTATTTTTAATTTTATTTTATTATGTTACGTTAGTCACCATACAATACATCATTAGTTTTTGATGTAGTGATCCACAATTCATTGTTTTCATATAACACCCAGTGCTCCATGCAGTACATGCCCTCCTTAATACCCATCACCGGACTAACCCATCCCCCCACCCCCCTCCCCTCTAGAACCCTCAGTTTGTTTTTCAGAGTCCATCGTCTCTCATGGTTCATCTCTCCCTCCGATGTACCCCCCTTCATTTTTCCCTTCCTTCTCCTAATGTCCTCCATGCTATTCCTTATGTTCCACAAGTAAGTGAAACCATATGATAATTGACTTTCTCTGCTTGACTTATTTCACTTAGCATAATCTCCTCCAGTCCCATCCATGTTGGTGTAAAACTTGGGTATTCATCCTTTCCATATTACAATGGACCACATCTTCTTTATCCATTCATCTGTTGAATGACATCTCAGCTCTTTCCACAGTTTGGTTACTGCGGACATTTCTTTTTTTTTTTTTTTTTGTATTTTTTTTTATTCTTATGTTAATCCCCATACATTACATCATTAGTTTTAGATGAAGTGTTCCATGATTCATTGTTTGTGCATAACACCCAGTGCTCCATGCAGAATGTGCCCTCCTCAATACCCACCACCAGGCTAACCCATCCTCCCACCCCCCTCCCCTCTAGAACCCTGTTTGTTTTTCAGAGTTACTGCGGACATTTCTGCTATGAACATTGGGGTGCGTATGGCCCTTCTTTTCACTACATCTGTGTCTTTGGGGTAAATATCCAGTAGTGCAATTGCTGGGTCATAGGATAGCTCTATTTTTAATTTTTTGAGGTACTTCCACACTGTTTCCCAAAGTGGCTGTACCAGCTTGCATTCCCACTAACAGTGTAAGAAGGTTCCCCTTTCTCCACAACCTCTCCAACATTTGTTGTTTCTTGCCGTGCCAATTTTTGCCATTAAAACTGGTGTAAGGTGGTATCTCAATGTGGTTTTGATTTGAATTTCCCTGATGGCTAATGATGATGAACATTTTTTCATGTGTCTGTTAGCCATTTGTATGTCTTCTTTGGAGAAGTGTCTGTTCATGTCTTCTGCCCATTTTTTGACTTGATAGTTTGTTTTTTGGGTGTTGAATTTTAAAAGTTCTTTGTAGATCTTGGATACCAGCCCTTTATCTGTAGTGTCATTTGCAAATATCTTCTCCCATTCTGTGGGTTTCCTCTTAGTTTTGTTGACTGTTTCCTTTGCTGTGCAGAAGCTTTTTAACTTGACAAAGTCCCAAAAGTTCATTTTTGCTTTTGTTTCACTAGCCTTTGGAGATGTATCTTGAAAGAAGTTGCTGTGGCCGATGTCAAAGAGGTTACTGCCTATGTTCTCCTTTAGGATTTTGATGGATTCCTGTCTCACATTGAGGTCTTTCATCCATTTTGGGTTTATCTTTGTGTATGGTGTTAGAGAATGGTTGAGTTTCATTCTTCTGTATATAGCTGTCCAATTTTCCCAGCACCATTTATTGAAGAGACTGTTTTTTTTTCCATTGCATATTTTTTCCTGCTTTGTCAAAGATTATTTGACCATAGAGTTGAGGGTCCATATCTGGGCTCTCTATTCTGTTCCATGGGTCTATGTGTCTGTTTTTGTGCCAGTACCATGCTGTTTTGGTGATCACTGCTTTGTAATATAGCTTGAAATCAGGCAACATGATGTCCCCAGCTTTGTTTTTCCTTTTCAACATTTCCTTGGCGATTTGGGATCTTTTCTGATTCCATACAAATTTTAGGATTGTTTGTTCCAGCACTTTGAAAAATGTCATTGGAATTTTGATCGGGATGGCATTGAAGGTATAGATTGCTCTGGGTAGCATAGACATTTTAACAATGTTAATTCTTCTGATCCATGAGCATGGAATATTTTTCCATCTTTTTGTGTCTTCAATTTCTTTCATGAGTGTTCTGTAGTTCCTAGAGTATACCTCTAGGTTACGTTTGGTTTACCTCTTTGGTTAGGTTTATTCCGAGGTGTCTTATGGTTTTTGGTGCTATTGTAAATGGAATCATTTCTCTAATTTCTCTTTCTTACAGTTGCATTGTTAGTGTATAAGAAAGAAACTGATTTCTGTGCATTGATTTTGTATCTTGCCACATTACTGAATTGCTGTATGAGTTCTAGTAATTTGGGAGTGGAATCTTTTCCACATAAAGTATCACATTTTAAAATGTCATAAGAGGGTAGCTATCAGGTTAAATTTTTCTTCCACAATAAAAAAAAAAAAGAAAAATGTGCAAAATGTATGACAGAAACAGAAGAGATTCAGATGACCAAATTTTAGAAAAGTTGCCCAATTTCACTAGATTCCAGGGCAATGCAATTTAAAAATCACTATGGTGCACCAATACATATTAACTGAATTGCTAAACTTAAAAACAACAACAAAGAAGCAAATCATACAGGTGTTATTGAGGCTGTGAAACAATTTGAACTCATATACACTGTTAGTGGGAATGTAAATGAATAACAACTATTTGGAAAAACTGGATGACTATATATAGCCCAGTGGATCATATACACATAAGCTATAATCCAGTATTTCCACCTTCTTTATATTTAAATTCATTTTTCCTTTTCCTTTCCCTTTCTTTTCCTTTCCTCCTTGTATTATTTTATCAGCCTTTTTGTATTGAGTTCTGTGTTCATTCATGTAAAGTTTTCTTGATTAATAATAATGAAGACACTCAACAATTATAAACTTGTTTAAAAACATAAATTTGACTGTATTTTACCTACTGATCACTGTTGAATTTTCCTTAATTTATATATATATACACACACATATATATGTTTATATATATATTTCTAGCAATTTCCTTTAGAACATTTAATTACCTTCATGATGAATGTATGATCTACACTATTTTATATTAACTCAAGAGAATAGGTTTTCAAATTGTCCATGTTGAAGTTTATACCTATAATTTCCTTAAAAATACCTGATCATTGTTGCATCACTTATTTTCTTATAGTTTGTAATTGCCAAACACATATTTTGCCAGTCTTTTTATTATTAGATTTTTCATGTATTTTTGTTTTATTTCAGGAACAATTGTTCTTACTTTGGAATAATAACAGTTCCAGGTAAGTGAATATCCCCAGGAAAGAACACTTTCAGTATCTTGTTTTTTAGAGTACTTAAGACTATGATTCTAAAAGACTAGCCAATTTATTTTGACTTATCATAAAAGCTGAAAAACAATTTTTAAGGTAATGGTAATTGCATCTCTAAATAGCACTGATGCTTCAAATAATTTTTGAAACAGTTTTTTTAATGTTTTAATTTACTATTTTTTATTTTATTTATTTATTTATTTATTTATTTATTTATTTATTTATTTATTTATTT
>NW_023270702.1:13863420-13878087 GCF_011800145.1 Mirounga leonina
TTTATTTATTTATTTATTTATTTATTTATTTATTTATTTATTTATTTTAAAAATTTTATTATGTTAGTCACCATACAATACATCATTAGTTTTTGATGTGGTGATCCACGATCCATTGTTTTCATAGAAGTTTTTAAGATTCTCAATATGCCTTGCATTATCATTGATCTGAGCTTTAACAAATATACTTTCATTTGATATTTATTTCATAAAAACAAAATATTCTCTAGCTGGATAAAATAGATCATCTCCTTCTGTGATAACAGAATATTTCATTTCTAAATATTTGTTTTTATGTGGTTAATATGGTTCTCATCAATTTTAAATTAAATGTAAACTAATTTTATAATACAAAATAATGATATTGTAATATATTATTTTTGCTTATTTATTGAGTGATTTATCTTTTCATAATTGACAGAATAAGAATTTTCATTTCTGCACTTTTTACGTTATAGTTATTCTTTTACCTTGCTACAACATATATTTTATTTTCCCTGAAGATGGTTTTGAATTTTCTCTTAGTGACATTATAGGGAAGAAGAAACCATAGAAATCATATAGATCATACACTTCACATTATTGAGTATCTGAAAAGGTTGTTACCAGAAAGGTTGTTATTGCTCATCATAACAGCCAAACTTTTCTGTTTCTCAACTACAACTTTTTTTTTCTGAGGATGCCTAGAGAAAAGATTAATGTGAAATAGCTTCATTTTTGTCTTCTCAGGAAGATGATTAAAGAATGCTATTAAATTGTTTTATATTGTTTTTCTATTATTACTGGTGAGAATAAAAATATTTTGGCCTTTATTGACCCCTCACATTTCTACTTCTGTCATTGATTTTTATATAACTGCAAAAATTTGTATTGAATTATTTGACTTTTTTGTATAAATTTCTTGGAGTTCTTATTGTGAATATTAGTCCTTTGTTGTATATATTGCATATAGTGTCATGGGTTAGTCACTTGTGAAATTTGATTATAATATTTTTGCTATTCATAAATATTTAATTAAGAAGCATGAATTACAGGGGCGCCTGGGTGGGGAGAGTCCACTAAGCAACTCAGGTCTTGATCTCAGGGTTCTGAGTCCAGGATCCATGTTGGGCTCCATGCTGGGTGTGGAGCCTATTTATTAAAAAAAATAATAATAAGAAGAAGTATAAATTACATACACATTTGTCTTTGTACTTTTGATGTCCATACTGTCCATATCTCATTTAAAAAAATTTACTTGAAATCATAGACATATTATCTTATATTTTATAGTAATACTTTAAATAATTTTAATAGTACTTATTTTTATGAATGTTCTAAGATATCTAATTTCCCAAAATTGTCTCAGCATTGTTGTTTGTATTATCTTTTCATTCCTCACTTATCTGTAAAGTCAGTACTATATAATAAAGTCCTTATGTATCTAAAGAAATTCCTAGATTATCTATTTGATACAATTGACATATTATCTAGTCCTATGCAATATATTCTGATGACTTTCCTTGAATCGGACTCTTCCCAAATTGACTTGCTTTATTTTGTATATTTATTTTAGAATCTGCTTTCTTGAATAATAATTTGCAGTTGTGATAGGAATTTTGTTTCTGGATAGGTACATTAATGAGAGAAGAATCGAAGTTATTATATTATTGACCTTCTCTAGCCATGAACAAGTTTTTCTTCATCCTTATGTCTTTTACAAATTTTGTTACATTCTACACAAACATATTGAATATTTTTGGATTATTTTGAGGCAATTCATTATTCACATTGCTTTAGTAAGAGTTTTATTCCATTACATTTTAGTATTGTTATTGCTCATGTAGAGTGCAGCATTAATTGAGATACATAATAATATATCTTATAATAAGTATATATTGTATATAATATATATATATATATATATATATATATATATATATATATAATAAATTGAGATTATACCAAGCTTAGGTTTACTATCACCATTATAATATGTTGGTCTTGTCTAGGCTCACTCACATATCTGAGGCTGGTGGGCAGTCAGCTGATCTAGAATTCGCTTGGCTGGGGATGCCTCAGCTCTAGGTTTCTCTCATTCTCAGCTTGCCACAAACAAGCTAGAACTGACATTTCTTCTCATGGATATGGCAGAGGTGGATGCAGGAGAACAAGCCCAATATTACAAATGCTTTTTTTTTTTTTTAAAGATTTTATTTATTTGACAGAGAGAGAGACAGCGAGAGAGAGAACACAAGCAAGGGGAGTGGGAGAGGGAGAAGCAGACTCCCCACTGAACAGGGAGCCAGATGCAGGACTCAATCCCAGGACCCTGGGATCATGACCTGAGCTGAAGGCAGACGCTTAACTAACGGAGTCACCCAGGTGTCCCATTACAAATGCTTTTTAAGCCCCTGCTTGAGTCAGGTCTGATAACACTCCACTGGTGGAAAGTCACATAATTAAAACCAAAGTTAATGATGGAATAACATACTCTATCTTTCTAGTTATAAGAACTGCAAAACTACATGGCAAAAAGTGTGGATATAGGGATGATAAAATTTAAAGCCATTAATCCAATATATAACACGTCTGTATTTTTTAGCTTATTCATTATTTCAAATAATGTTTTAGTGTGTGGTTTTGTATTTTTTCAGTAGACAAAAAAAATCTGCACATAATGAGAACTCAAAATCATAGCACCTGATATTTATACTTCATGTTAATTTCATAATACATATAGTTACTATATGTATACAATGTTGATGCATTGATACAATGTTGATACAATGTTGAATAATAGCTTATCTCCTTTGTTCTAAATTCTGGCTTTATTTCAATTGCTTTCTTGATACAATGTTGAATAATAGCTTATCTCCTTTGTTCTAAATTCTGGCTTTATTTCAATTGCTTTCAAAGAGTCACCATTCATTCATTGATTTGACACATTTAGGAGTACTTATTACATATAGATTACATATTCTATATGCTGAAGATACATCAATGATCAAAACACAAATAGAGTGCTTACATTTGAGGAACTTATATTCTGATAAAAGTATAACTATTGTAGACAAATAATATATTGCAGATGGTGACAACTACTATCAAGTAAAATTAATCAGGGTAATCGAACTAGGGAATCATGGGGTTGAGGTAGCAGGAACTGCTATTTTATTTAGGGAAGTCAGGAAAGGCCTCTCTGATAAGGTGACTTCTGAGTTTGAGAGATGTGAACCAGAACCAAATGTAGGAGTGAGTCAATGGGGACATCTGGAGGAAAGAGTATCCTAAGCAGTGTCAAAGGACAATAGGAGATCTTTTTCAGAAACAATAAGAAGGTCAGCGAGGCGGAAGTGGAATGAACTAGTGGTAGAAGAGAGGATCAGAGAAGGAGATGGAGGCCAGACAAAAAACAGTCTTTCTGTGACATGAAAGGGACTTTGGCATTTATTCTCGCTGATACAAGATGCCACAGGCAGATTTGGATCAAAGTAGGAATGTGGCCTAAATTATTCTATAAAAATCATATTATCTGCTCTATGCATTATTAAACGTATGTGAGTAAAGATGGAGGTGGCATAATTTATACCAGGCTGTTAGTGATGTTATTGGTGAGAAACGCTCAGATTTGAGATAAATTATGAAGTTAGGACTGTTATGACATGTTGAGGTGTTGTCTATGATACAGGAAAGAAATAGAGGAACCCAAATAATTGGACTGAGAAGGGAAGGATGTTCTTTATCGAGATAGAAAAGAATATGGGAGGAACAACCTTGTAGGGTAAGAACAGAACACCAGTCTGTGACATGTCATGTTTGAAAAAACTATTGGACACTCAAGTACAGATGTTGAGGAAGCAGTCAGATACAGGAGTTTGGAATTTAAGGGGCAAGTCAGGGCTGGAGACAGAGATTTGGAAATTGTCCTTCTACAACTGATATCTAAATACTTTATTCAGAACAAAATCTCTAAGACACCATGGAGTCAATATAAACATAGAGAAAAGAAGGGGAGAAAGGACTGAGCTTTGAGGAACTTCACTTTTAAGATGTGGATGTGGCAGATGAAGGGCAAAAGTGACCAAGAAGTAATTAATGGTATCAAATGTTGCTAGAGTATGATGTTGGTTTAATTTTTAAGATAAAATATCACTTGCAAACTAAGTATTTTATGTCCATTTTTAGCTTTCTAATAGTTGTTTCCTATTCTTTAATTTGCAAATAGGAAATTAATTTTGGTTTATCCTATTTTTATGTCTTTATTTTATAATGGGTGTTTTGAACTAAGTATATTTATTTTATAGCCTTCTATTTCTGTACTAGCAAAAGTCATATTAAATATTGTCACTGAGACACTTCTGTCATGCAAATGCCCTGAACTTATAACAGGATATAATAAATAGATAAGTCTCTGCACTGTCTTTTTCTTTGTATAGGGTGAATGCATATTTGGCTCAAAATGATACAACTGTACATTAGCGATGCAATTTTTTGAAATCCGTCAATGGAGAAGAAAGATGCACATAGATACTAGGCAGAAAAGGGGTTGAATTCTTGTTCATCTTATTTCTTTTCTGGCCATTTTATATTCCCACTTATTTTTTCTTGGGAAATCACTTCTCATGATCCTGAGCTGACTGGAGGCTGGTCATGTTGATGTTTATAATTTATTTTTTATTTTTTTTTAAAGATTTTATTTAGGGGTACCTGGGTGGCTCAGTCAGTTAAGCATCTGCCTTCAGCTCAGGTCATGATCCCAGCGTCCTGGGATAGAGCCCTGCACCGGGCTCCCTGCTCGGCAGAGAGCCTGCTTCTCCCCCTGCTTGTGCGCTCTCTCTCTCTCGCACATGCATACACTCTCTCTCAAACCTAAAATCTTTAATTTTATTTATTTGACAGCGTGCGTATGCGTGCGCGGAAAAGAGAGAGAGCAAGCGCAAGCACACAAGCAGGGTGGGGGAAGGGGAGGAGGGAGAAGCAGGCTCCCGACTGAGCAGGGAGCCCTGGACAGTGGAGCTCAAGCAACTCAAGAGGTAAGAAGAAATGGTTGGAGAAGTTGAAACTTTCTCCAAAAATCCACTCATGTGGAGAGGATAGAGGGAATTTTCCACGGACATAACCACCTCACCATAGGAACTGGACAAGATCCCCTTTTATTCCCAAGTATTTTGTTCTTTTTCCTTTTTTTTTTTTTTTTCATGGAGTTTAATAATCAGGGTGAAGCTGCTCTTTCTGGAAGAAAACATTAGCATATCAATTAATTCCTATTCTCCATCATGTTAGCTTACTACCTGTTCCTGCTACTATCCTTATGCATTCTGTGGCCTTGCTACTCAAAGGGTAACCACTACCACTATCCACTGGCATCACCTAATAGTTTGTTAAAAATGAAGAAACTCAGACCACACTCAGATATATTGAATCTGAATCTGCATTTTTTAAAACAGCCACTGATAATTAGTGAAGTTTGAGGGGCAGTATTCTACAGGACTCAGATGAATAATTCAGTGTTGATCAAAATGGATCAAATCAAGACATAAGTTAATTTCAAGCTGTGATGTGTTCTTTGAGGACACATGTACTCTTTGTTCTATTTTCAATCTCAAATTATGCCTTAGTGCCCTATATAGCTCACCAGGAAATGTAACATAATAATCCCATTTAATTCAATAAAATTTTTTCTAGGTTAATCTCATTATTAAGTTACATGAAATAATTAGAGTGCCAAATGAAAAATACATCACCTCTTATTAATTAAAATCATAGAAAATTAAACTGCAAAATTCTTCCCTTTCCAATTTACTATTTTGTTCTGACTTAGCTAGAGGAGTTTTCAAATGAGTGACTTTATATGTTCACACAATAGCAGTATTGGAAGCCTAAAATTAATTCAGATGAGAGTATCTTCTTTATTACTTCCATTGAAATGATCCTACCTGCCTATTTCAAAATTTTAAGTAGTCATTATATACATAATGTCATTATATATATAATGGCCCCAGAGTCATTATATATATATATATAGGACCCAGAGAGAACAAAACATGATATCCACCAAAAGCATTTCTTGAAAGGAGAAGTGAAGCTTTCACGTCAATTTTGAATGCTGGGACTTAGCCAACTCTATGTTATTTAGGGAAAGGAGAATAGAGAGGAAAAGCATAAGAAAAAGAGAAAGATTTGATTTTTGCTTCAATGGGATGTCAGCTAGTCTGACCATGAGTATTTCCCCAAGTCCATATTCTATGGATGCTTCATTTTGCTTTAGGTCTGACACCAGGGAAATAGTCACAGTTACTATTATATTATTGGAATTTTAAATTGCAGAAAGAAGCTTAATTATGCATGATGTGTGTGTATATTTATATAGCATATACGCACATACACACATGTATATATCTTATGTATATTTGTACACAATGTGTGTATATATATAATGTGTATATACATACACCTACAGACACATACATTATATCTATATATGTGTCTATACATATAATATATATGTATATATAATATATATGAGATTATATATATACACACATACATATATATATATATATATATATATGAGATTATATATATAAAAGCTCAAAGGCAAAGAAGACCGTTATAAAGTTTTGTACCTTGAAACTGTCCTAAGCAGCAGGTTTGATTGGAGACTTTGATTGGAGACTCAGAAAACATTTTTCTCAAAAGCCATGTAAAATGCATATTGTTAGAAATTGAAAGAATAAGAAACACACACATATACACACAGAGATTAAGGAGAAAACACTAGAGGAAAGAAAAGACACTTTTTCAGGAAAAAAATGTTAAAAATTTAGTAGCTAGATATACATAAAAGTTAAAAGAATATGTACCTAAATGTTATTAAAGATGTAGCTAGGAAACACTGAACAGTGCAGTTATTACTAGGTCAAAGAGGCCAGTGGTAACCAACATGGTTTAACAAAGTCAAGATCTTAGTGATCAGCCTGGAATTACTTACCCAGAGGAAAGCTGAATTGAGAAAAAATAATTAAGAGATGTGCTCTTAAACTGGTAGAGAGAGGAAGTTAATTATCAGAGCAATTGAGGAAACTTTCCTATATCATTTGGTCAGCTGTAGTTAGGTGATTATACGTTATTTTAAACAATTTGATGGAAAAGTCCTGCAAGTTCAGAGAGAGTGACAAAGTTTCTGTATTTAGGAGAAAGTATGTATGGCCCGGGAAGATTCAGAATTATAGTGTTTGATCTAGGGATGTGTGTGTGGGGGGGGGAAGGTGGGAGATGGGAGGAAAGTATTAGTTTTGTACAGCAAAGAGCTACCTGATGCAACCACAGATATTCCTCCCAGACCTTGACTAGACATTAGGAAGATATCTACTGGATGGATAACCACAAATAAGAAAGTAAAAGTCAAAAGGATTTGTTTAAACAATAAATGTATCGGAAGGCTCAGAACTATTAGCTTTCTATATCTTACAGTAAGAGTGGAATTTGCAAGAAAAAATACAATGGAGCATATCAGGGATAAAAACAATAGAGGTGTGGTCTCAGGAAAGAGAAACATCAGGGAATAATGGCACTTAGATACAGAAAACATGCAGATCCCCTCTGTTGGAAAAGATACCAAATCAATTTAAGAAACTGAATAGAACTTTGCAAATTTCACTGGATCTGCTTTTTTAAAAAAATATTTTATTTATTTACTTGACAGAGAGAGAGAGAGAGAGCACAAGCAGGGGCAGCGGCAGGCAGAGGGAGAGGGAGAAGCAGCCTCCCTTCTGAGCAGGGAGCCCCATAAAGGGCTCAATCCCAGGACCCTGGGATTGTGACCTGAGCCAAAGGCAGACGCTTTTTAAAAAAATTTTATTATTATTATTTTTTATTTGACAGAGAGAGACACACACAGAGAGGAAACACAAGCAGGGGGAGTGGGGGAGGGAGAAGCAGGCCCCCTCTTGAGCAGGGAGCCCAAGGTGGGTCTGGATCCCAGGACCCTGGGATCATGACCTGAGCTGAAGGCAGACACTTAAAAAACTGAGCCACCCAGGTGCCCCTCACTGGATCTGCTTTAAAGGAAGAGGAAATAATAGAAATGGAACATTTAGAAGCAAACTTAGAAGTCAGTTCAGGCCTAGAAAATTCAAATGTTGAGGAATGGAAGAAGTAGAGACTAAGCCATAGCTTAGGGTTCACATGTCTTCAGTGACAATACAGGCACAGGGCTTGGAAATATTACAGCAGTTTAATATCTGCTAAAGTTGATTCTTGATAATTGTAAGGATGCACTCCTAGGAAGTAAGATTCATAAACAGCTGAAGCATCCATTATGGCACTGGTATGAAGAAGTCATAGAATCCTCAAAGAGATAAGGAAATATGTAGGGAATAGCAAGAATCGTGTTCAGGGGAGAACGCAAATAATCATACACTTGAGTGAAGAGTGTTTATATGAACAGAGATGTTCAGGAGAGAGGAAAGACTAACAAAATACAAAGAAACTAATAATCAACAAAAACAAAATGTACATTTAAATTAATTTGTTTAAACTTTTAGAATTTTGCAAGAAGTTAGGTTTGCTTCAAATATTACTTGGAGATGAGGTAAGATGCATAAAGATCAAATAAGGAGCAAAATATCTCAGTAGAATTTATGATGATAGGTTTCTTTTTATTTATTTATATTTATTTATTTATTTATTTACATTTTTTTATTCTTATGTTAATCCCCATACATTACATCATTAGTTTTTGATGCAGTGTTCCATGATTCATTGTCTGCGTATAACACCCAGGGCTCCATGAGAACGTGCCCTCCTCAATATCCATCACCAGGCTAACCCATCCTCCCACACCCCTAACCTCTAGAACCCTCAGTTTGTTTTTCAGAGTCCATAGTCTATCATGGTTTGTCTACCCCTCCGATTTCCCCCCCTTCATTCTTCCCCTCCTGCTACCTTCTTCTTCTTCTTCTTCTTCTTTTTTTTTCTTAACATATATTGCATTATTTGTTTCAGAGGTACAGATCTGAGATTCAATAGTCTTGCACAATTCACAGTGCTTACCAGAGCACATACCCTCCCCAGTGTCTATCACCCAGTCACCCCATCCCTCCCACCCCACCCCCCACTCCAGAAAACCTCAGTTTGTTTCCTGCGATTAAGAATTCCTCATATCAGTGAGGTCATATGATACATGTCTTTCTCTGTTTGACTTATTTCGCTCAACATAATACCTTCCAATTCCATCCACATCGTTGCAAATGGCAAGATCTCATTCCTTTTGATGGCTGCATAATATTCCATTGTATATATATATACCACCTCTTCTTTATCCATTCATCTGTCGATGGACATCTTGGCTCTTTCCACAGTTGGGCTATTGTGGACATTGCTGCTATAAACATCAGGGTGCACGTACCCTTACGGATCCCTACTTTTGTATCTTTGGGGTAAATGCTCAGTAGTGCAATTGCTGGATCATATGGTAGCTCTATTTTCAACTTTTTGAGGAACTCCCATACTGTTTTCCAGAGTGGCTGCACCAGCTTGCATTCCCACCAACAGTGTAGGACGGTTCCCCTTTCTCCGCATCCCCGCCAACATCTGTCATTTCCTGACTTGTTAATTTTAGCGATTCTGACTGGTGTGAGGTGGTATCTCATTGAGGTTTTGATTTGGATTTCCCTGATGCCGAGCGATGTTGAGCACTTTTTCTTGTGTCTGTTGGCCATTTGGATGTCTTCTTTGGAAAAATGTCTGTTCGTGTCTTCTGCCCATTTCTTGATTGGATTCTTTGTTCTTTGGGTGTTGAGTTTGGTAAGTTCTTTATAGATTTTGGATACTAGTCCTTTATCTGATATGTCATTTGCAAATATCTTCTCCCATTTTGTCAGTTGTCTTTTGGTTTTGTTGACTGTTTCCTTTGCTTTGCAAAAGCTTTTTATCTTGATGAAGTCCCAATAGTTCATTTTTGCCCTTGCTTCCCTTGCCTTTGGCGATGTTTCTAGGAAGAAGTTGCTCCAGCTGAGGTCAAAGAGATTACTGCCTGTGTTCTCCTGTAGGATTTTGATGGACTCCTGTCTCACATTGAGGTCTTTCAACCATTTGGAGTCTATTTTTGTGTGTGGTGTAAGGAAATGGTCCAGTTTCATTCTTCTGCATGTGGCTATCCAATTTTCCCAACACCATTTGTTGAAGAGACTGTCTTTTTTCCATTGGACGTTCTTTCCTGCTTTGTCAAAGATGAGTTGACCATAGAGTTGAGGGTCCATTTCTGGGCTCTCTATTCTCTTCCATTGATCTATGTGTCTGTTTTTGTGCCAGTACCATACTATCTTGATGATGACAGCTTTGTAATAGAGCTGAAAGTCCGGAATTGTGATGCTGCCAGCTTTGCTTTTCTTTTTCAACATTCCTGTGGCTATGCCGGGTCTTTTCTGGTTCCATACAAATTTTAGGATTATTTGTTCCATTTCTTTGAAAAAAGTGGATGGTATCTTGATGGGGATTGCATTGAATGTGTAGATTGCTCTAGGTAGCATTGACATCTTCACAATATTTGTTCTTCCAATCCATGAGCATGGAACGTTTTTCCATTTCTTTGTGTCTTCCTCAATTTCTTTCATGAGTATTTTATAGTTTTCTGAGTACAGATCCTTTGTCTCTTTGGTTAGATTTATTCCTAGGTATTTTATGGTTTTGGGTGCAATTGTAAATGGGATTGACTCCTTAATTTCTCTTTCTTCTGTCTTGTTGTTGGTGTATAGGAATGCCACTGACTTCTGTGCATTGATTTTATATACTGCCACTTTACTGAATTCCTGTATGAGTTCTAGCAGTTTTGGGGTGGAGTCTTTTGGGTTTTCCACATAAAGTATCATGTCATCTGCAAAGAGTGAGAGTTTGACTTCTTCTTTGCTGATTTGGATGTCTTTTATTTCTTTTTGTTGTCTGATTGCTGTGGCTAGGACTTCCAATACTATGTTGAATAGCAGTGGTGATAATGGACATCCCTGCCGCGTTCCTGACCTTAGGGGGAAAGCTCTCAGTTTTTCCCCATTGAGAATGATATTCGCTGTAGGTTTTTCATAGATGGCTTTTATGATATTGAGGTATGTACCCTCTATGCCTATATCTGAAGAGTTTTGATCAAGAAAGGATGCTGTACTTTGCCAAAAGCTTTTTCTGCATCTATTGAGAGGATCACATGATCCTTGTTCTTTCTTTTGTTAATGTATTGTATCACATTGATTGATTTGCGGATGTTGAACCAACCTTGCAGCCCAGGGATAAATCCCACTTGGTCGTGGTGAATAATCCTTTTAATGTACTGTTGGATCCTATTGGCTAGTATTTTGGTGAGAATTTTTGCATCCATATTCATCAGGGATATTGGTCTGTAGTTCTCCTTTTTGATGGGGTCTTTGTCTGGTTTTGGGATCAAGGTAATGGTGGCCTCATAAAATGAGTTTGGAAGTTTTCCTTCCATTTCTATTTTTTGGAACAGTTTCAGAAGAATAGGTATTAATTCTTCTTTAAATGTTTGGTAGAATTCCCCTGGGACGCCATCTGGCCCTGGGCTTTTGTTTTTTGGGAGATTTTTGATGACTGCTTCAATTTCCTTAGTGGTTATAGGTCTGTTCAGGTTTTCTATTTCTTCCTGGTTCAGTTTTGGTAGTTGATACATCTCTAGAAATGCCTCCATTTCTTCCAGGTTATCTAATTTGCTGGCATAGAGTTGCTCATAATATGTTCTTATAATTGTTTGTATTTCTTTGGTGTTGGTTGTGATCTCTCCTCGTTCATTCATGATTTTGTTGATTTGGGTCATTTCTCTTCTCTTTTTGATAAGTCTGGCCAGGGGTTTATCAATCTTGTTAATTCTTTCAAAGAACCAGCTCCTAGTTTTGTTGATCTGTTCTACTGTTCTTTTAGTTTCTATTTCATTGATTTCTGCTCTGATCTTTATGATTTCTCTTCTCCTGCTGGGTTTAGGCTTTATTTGATGTTCTTTCTCCAGCTCCTTTAGGTGTAGGGTTAGGTTGTGTACTAGAGACCTTTCTTGTTTCTTGAGAAAGGCTTGTATTGCTATATACTTTCCTCTTAGGACTGCCTTTGCTGCATCCCAAAGATTTTGAACAGTTGTGTTTTCATTTTCATTGGTTTCCATGTATTTTTTTAATTCTTCTTTAATTTCCTGGTTGACCTATTCATTCTTCAGTAGGATGCTCTTTAGCCTCCATGTATTTGATTTCTTTCCGACTTTCCTCTTGTGATTGAGTTCTAGTTTCAAAGCATTGTGGTCTGAAAATAGGCAGGGAATGATCCCAATCTTTTTTTTACCAGTTGAGACCTGATTTATGACCTAGGTTGTGATCTATTCTGGAGAATATTCCATGGGGACTAGAGAAGAATGTGTATTCCGTTGCTTTGGGATGGAATGTTCTGAATATGTCTGTGAAGTCCATTTGGTCCAGTGTGTCATTTAAAGTCTTTATTTCCTTGTTGATCTTTTGCTAGACGATCTGTCCGTTTCAGTGAGGCGGGTGTTAAAGTCCCCCACTATTATTGTATTGTTGTCAATGTGTTTCTTTGCTTTTGTTATTAATTGCCTTATATAATTGGCTGCTCCCATGTTAGGGGCATAGATATTTACAATTGTTAGATCTTCTTGTTGGATAGACCCTTTAAGTAGGATATAGTGTCCTTCCTCATCTCTTATTACAGTCTTTGGTTTAAAATCTAATTTGTCTGATATAAGGATTGCCACCCCAGCTTTCTTTTGGTGTCCATTAGCATGGTAAATGGTTTTCCACCCCCTCACTTTCAATCTGGGGGTGTCTTTGGGTCTAAAATGAGTCTCTTGCAGACAGCATATCGATGGGTCTTGTTTTTTAATCCAGTCTGATAGCCTGTGTCTTTTGATTGGGGCATTTAGCCCATTTACATTCAGGGTAACTATTGAAAGATAGGAATTTAGTGCCATTGTGTTGCCTGTAAGGTGACTGTTACCGTATATTGTCTGTATTCCTTTTGGTCTATGCTGCTTTTTGGGTCTCTCTTTGCTTAGAGGACCCCTTTCAAGATTTCCTGTAGGGCTGGTTTTGTATTTGCAAATTCCTTTATTTTTTGTTTGTCCTGGAAGCTTTTTATCTCTCCTTCAATTTTCAATGACAGCCTAGCTGGATAGAGTATTCTTGGCTGCATATTTTTCTCATTTAGTGCTCTGAATATATCCTGCCAGTCCTTTCTGGCCTGCCAGGTCTCTGTGGATAGGTCTGTTGCCAATCTAATGTTTCTACCATTGTAGGTTACATATGTCTTCTCCCGAACTGCTTTCAGGATTTTCTCTTTGTCTATGAGACTCGTAAGTTTTACTATTAGATGTCGGGGTGTTGACCTATTTTTATTGATTTTGAGAGGGGTTCTCTGTGCTTCCTGGATTTTGATGCCTGTTTCCTTCCCCAAATTAGGGAAGTTCTCTGCTATAATTTGCTCCATTATACCTTCTGCCCCTCTCTCTTTCTTCTTCTTCTGGGATCTCAATTATTCTAATGTTGTTTCCTCTTATGGTGTCGCTTATCTCTCGAATTCTGCCCTCGTGATCCAGTAGTTGTTTATCTCTCTTTTTCTCAGCTTCTTTATTTTCCATCATTTGGTCTTCTATATCATTGATTCTTTCTTCTACCTCATTTATCCTAGCAGTTAGCGCCCCCATTTTTGATTGCACCTCATTAATAGCTTTTTGATTTCTACTTGGTTAGATTTTAGTTCTTTTACTTCTGCAGAAAGGGTTTCTCTAAGAACTTCCATATTTTTTTCAAGCCCAGCTAGTATCTTTAAAGTGATGATTCTGAAGTCTAGATCTGACATTGTACTAATGTCTGTATTGAGTAGGTCCCTGGCAGTCGGTACTACCTCTTGTTCTTTTTGTTGAGGTGATTTTTTCCATCTTGTGATTTTGTGCAGAGGAGAATAGATTAATGAGAGAACAAAATGCTAGCAGAGTAACCATGTCCCCAGAAAATATACTCTAAACAAATCAGAAAAGACCTGAAGCAGTGGGAAAAGAAAGGGAAAGAGAAAAAAGAAAAAGAAAAAAGAAAAGAAAAAGAAAAAGATAAAGATAAAAACAAACAAAACAAAACAACAACAACAACAGAAAAACAGAATGTGATCAAATATGATCAGGCTGGTATATAGATCAGTGCCACACACTAGATTTTGGGTGTATTTTGGTCTGTTAGAAGAAAGTGCCTCCCAAAATTTTAAAGCAATAAAAACTTATATATGTACAAAAATAAGGGTTGATATGATGAAGGGATGGAATATGACTGTAAAGATGAAAATTATAAAAAATTTTATAAACGGAATTGATAAGAAGTTTCCTGAAAAAAGGAAGAAGAGGATTTAAAAAAAGAAAAAAGAAAAAAAAGGGAGAGAATGTGATCAGACAGGGGAGTAGAAAAAACCATATACTAGAGATTTAGGGTATATTTTGATCTGTTAGAAGAAACTATCTCAAAATTTTAAAGAGAGAAAAACTTATATAGTATGCCAAAAATACGGGTAACTACTATGAAGGGATAGAATATGACTCTAAAAATGAAAAATAAAAATGTTTTTTTTTAAAAAAAGGGATTGATAAGATGTTGGTTGAAAAAGGGAAAAAGAAATATTCAAAAAAAAAAAAAA